>NC_056730.1:966879561-967044561 GCF_019279795.1 Protopterus annectens | reverse complement strand
ATTAATACAACAGATTTGTGAAAAACAGTATACAGATCTAGAAACGTTGATCTATTTGGAAAAAGAAACATCGGAGGAAGTGTGAAATATAAACAACAAAACCCAGAGATATTTAAAAAGTCTAAATAGAAAATATGGAAATGGGAAAGAAAGAGATATTTGATATGGTGCACTATTTATGCAAAGGAGAAAGCAAAATTAATCAATATAAAGAAGGCAGCTCCAAAGATATTGAAAGAGAAATACAGCCAAAAGCATCTGGATATGGAAAATTTCACAATGGTGGTGCTGTGGTAGCGTTGTCGCCTCACAGTTAGACGTTGCCCATTCAATTCTCAGTTAGAGCGTCTTCTGTATGTCGACATGTGTGAATGGGCGCTCCTTCGTTTAAGGTTGTGTGTTAGACCAGGCAAGCCAGAATGTAAAAATCAACTGCCAGTCATTAGTGGACCAGAGTTCCACCGTGGCGACCCCTAACCGGGAAAAGCCGAAAGACAGTTTTGTACTGCGGTGGTGGTGCTGCGGTAGCATTGTCGCCTCACAATTAGACGTTGCCCGTTCGATTCTCAGTTAGAGCGTTTTCTCTGTGTCGACATGCGTGAATGGGTGTTCCTTCATTGAAGGTTGTGCGTTAGGCCAGGCAAGCCAGCATGTAAAAATCTACTGCCAATCAGTAGCAGACAGGAGTTCCGCTGTGGCGACCCCTAACCGGGAAAAGCCCAAAGACACACACAATCACAAAGAGGGAACGCAGAAAAGAAGATTAGTAAAGTAGAAGTTAAAAAAAGTAGAAGTTGAAGTTATGGTGTGCCTGCAAAGTGAAGGATTTGATATAGGTCTAACACAGGTTACATCACAGCAGGATGGAGTGAGTACCCAAAGTAAGGAGAAGCAGGAAGATCAGGAGACATCTGAAGAAATATGGACATGGGAAAGAAAAAGAGGTTTAATATGGTGTAATATTTATGCAAAGGAGAAAGTAAAACTAACCAATGCAAAAAGAGCAGCACCAAAGCTATCTGAAGAGAAATACTGGGAAAGGAATCCAGACATAGAAAACTTTACAATACAAAAAATAAGACAAAGAGGAAAAGTAGAAAATGAGATTAGTAATGTAGAAGTTAAAGAAATAGAAATTGAGGTTATGGAGTACCTGGGAAATGAACGATTCTGTGTAGAAAATCTAATTCAGAAAGCACCACAACAGGATAGAGAAATGAATATCCAAAGTAAGGGGAAACCAATGGAACAGGAAGCAATTGGTCAAGTGCCATATGAAGATATTTGGACCTTTCCACAGGAAACTAGTATAAACATTCACTTGAAGTTATACAGCAAGGGAAGCAACAGGAAACTGTGGAAACTCTGATGCAATCTATGTTGAGAAGTGATAGGCCAGTGACTTCCCATATGATAGAGTAATGGATGAAAAGGATGAAGTTGAAGAGAATGTGCCACAGGAAGGTGCTATAGAACTTTCTATAGAATACCCATAGGAAATGGAAAACAAGGGATGTTCCCTCAGTTTGGAAGAAAATGAGCTAAGAGAAGAGTTGCTGGATTTAATAGATATAGATAAATATATTAAGATCAATGAAAGAAATAGTCTGCAGAATTTCAATAAAACCCAAAAAGTCAGAAGTCTGATAAAACAAATGAACACAATAATTAGGACTGTCCATAGAGATCCATGCGATATAACAGAAGTAAACAGGATATAGTACTATGCAGATAAATTAATAACTGATAAAGTTATACCATAGGAACACAGAGTAGTGAGTGAAAGGAATGAGGGAAATCGAATACCATCATGGAAGTATCGAATAGAGAAAACTATAAAGCAATTAAGAAAAGAAGTGTCACTGCTAGAAGACTATAGAAGGGGGAATAGATCAATAAAAATATTAAGAAAGATAGATGTGATAAAAGTAATGCGCAGTGTTAGAACTGACTAGGATTTATCATGCACTATTGCAAATAAAATAAAAATTTCAGCACATGCAGAAAACTTAGATACACAGATAAATATAAAGGAAAAGTACAAAATAAGCAATTTATCGATGACCCAAAAAGGTTTTATAGAGAATTGGGAAACAAGGTAAAAGGAATTGAAAGACCACCAAAAAAAAGAAGAAACAGATCCAATTTGGATAAGTATCTATGAAGATCCTGTGGAACATAACAAAGATGCTAAATGGACAAAAAAAGTAAAAGAAAGAATCAGAATTCTAAAGGTACAAGATATGAAATGGAATGAAACAACAGTCAGAGAGATTAAAATAAAGTTAAGAAAAGCCTCTAATTGGAAAACCCCAGGCCCAGATGGAGTACCTAACCTTTGGTTAAAAGAATTAACATCTTTGCATGAAGATTTAGCCATGAGTAAGAACTATTTATATGCACACCCCAAACAATCACCAACCTAGCTAACAACAGGAAAAAACAATGCTGCTACTTAAGAGTCAACTTGCAGCAAGCTACCCTAAAAATTATAAACCAATAACTTGCCTTCTGATAATGTATAATCTATTCACGGGAATTGATGCTGACAGAGTTTATAGTCATTTAGAAGAAAACTCAATTATGGCAGTAGAACAAAAGGGTAATAAAAGAAAGTCATATCGAACAAAGGATCAATTGTTGCTAAATAAAGTTATAATGGAGAACTGTAAAAAGGGGAAGAATCTAAGTATGGCATGGATTGACTACAAAAAAGCATTTGATAGTATCCCACATTCATGGATAACAGAGTGCTTAAAAATGTATAAGATACACCTTACACTGATCAGTTACATTACAGTGACAATGAAACAGTGGCAGACCACTTTGCAATTAAACCATGATAAAGGAAAAATTATTATCCCTGGGATAAAAATTCAAAGGGGGATATTCCAGGGTGACTCTCTGTCACTATTGCTATTCTGCCTTGCCCTTAACCCATTAAGGTGTTTACTTAACAGCTTGGGCCATGGCTATAATTAGGCTCCTAGAAAACAACAGAGTGTAAACACTTCTCACCTTTTCTTTGTCAGTGATTTAAAATTGCATAGTTTATCAGATGAGGAACTGAAAGCACAAGTGCATGTTGTCAAAACTTTTTCAGATGATAAAAGATTGTCATTTGGCCTTGATAAATGTGCAAAAACAACCTTTAAACCAGGAAAACTACAGCAACAGGAAAACATCAGTTTGGGACAAGAATGTGATATAAAAGAACTTGAGCAAGACGCAGTGTATAAATATTTGGGAACTGAGGAAGGATCAACAATAAAACATGAACAAATGTAAATAAAATTTAGTAAGGAATACTTTAGAAGACTCAAATTAATCCTGAAAACAGCATTCACATCTAGGAACAAAATCCAAGCTATAAACCAATCTACTCTTCCTGTCCTAACTTACCGTTTTGGAGTGATTGACTGGCCGCAAAACAAATTGTATAGATTAGATAGGAAAACAAGGATGCTTCATTCTCAACAAATGATTTATAAAAATCAATGTATACCAAGATTATATATTCCCTGTTCCAAAGGAGAGATGGGCCTCCTTAAAATTGATTGCATGTATACATCTTTAATTGTGGAACTCCACACATATCTGCTGACCTTACAAGACCCGATCGTAGTGAAAGTTATGAAATATGAAGAGAATGAATCTAAGATGACTTCTCTGCTTAATGTAGCAGAAAGATATCAGCATCAAGCAGGAATGGAAATCAAACCAGAAGTAGATAAAAATCAGGCAGAAACTGAATGTGCCAAAAAACAAAAGAAAGAATATAAGGTGAAGGACCAGATGAGAAAGCAAGAAATGTGGAAAATGCATAAATATATTTGCAAGTATAGAAAACTTCTGAAAGAACCTCATGTTGATCAGGAATGAATGCAAGAATGGTTAAGGAAAGGCAAATTCAAACCAAGAGATGAAAGGTTAATATTGGTAGCCCAAGATAGTGGGCTACGTACACACTGGTTTACAAAGTCCATTGAACATGTGGGAGAAACAGACAAATGTAAGTTTTCTAAAATTGAATTGGAAACAATCTCACACCTTGTTTCTGGTTGTGACATACTAATGGCAGAATGACTGTATACTGAAAGGCTTAATAATCTGGTAAGACTGTTGCACTGGGTATTGTGCAAACATTATGGAATTGAAGTGGCTGAAAACACTGGAAATATGAGCCACAAAGCATCATAGAAAATGATGAAGTTTATATCACATGGGATCACCCATTACTAACAGTTCAAAAGATAGATGCTAGAAAACTGGATATAATGGTCCATGAAAACAAGACAAAAGTAGCATTGATCATTGAAATCGCCACACCCAGTGACTACAGTGTGTTGCATACAGAGAGACACAAAGACATAAGATATCAGAATCTGCAGGCAAAAATGAGAGCAATGTGGAAGAAAGATACCCAGACAGTTTCAACAGTAGTAAGAGCAAAAAGTTTTATAAAAAGAATCTACAATCATATTTAGATATGTTACTAATCCATATAACCTTGTATGAATTGCAGAAGGAGTCATTACAGGGCACATTGCGGGGGCTGCAAAGAGCAACTTTGGCTGACATCAAAGACTAAAACAATACTACTTCCATGAACCTTAATCGTACTTTGACTTAGGAATGGGGTCCATTCCCATCATGGTATTGGAAACCCAAAATATTGGGAAGAATTAAAAAGACTGAATCAAATTATGTGTATCCAACATTTTCCCATAACAGTCCCAAAACTTACAAAAAAATCAATTTTCCATTCCCATTTTCTGTCATTTACCCACAATCGTCTTTCTTCCTTCCCTTTTACTACAATTCTTAATGGTGGTGAAATACCCAGAAATGTATCAAACCATAGTAATATGCACAGCAATTGCTCATATAGGTAGGAACTTTGGTCACCCACTGGGATATTATCTACACTAGGGTCTCCTACCCCACTCTTCCTCTCAAATAAATCAAAACTGTTAGCTCATGTCTAGAGTCTCAACAGCTGCTATTGTTTTTTTTCTCTTACCACTCATATTTTTGTAGCTTTTTCTTCTCCATGAAAGTGTCAGCATGCTCCTCCATCTTCTCCCATCACCCCCACTTCTTCTTCCATCCATTCACATCTTCTAACTGGAGAATATATAAAAGAACAAAAAAGTTGACAAATAGTAAAGCACCATTTGTCCAGTGTCCCCCTACATGAAGTCCAACACTTACTGTACTATACTGCCATGCATAGCCTATCTTGAAGGGTTAGCACCTGGCATGCTTTTTATAAACCAGCTGATAATCCTTGGACTCTTTTCCATCTGCTTGTGTTTGGCTCTGTCAACACCTCCATGGTCCCAATCCTCTACTCCCAGTACATTTTGGGTCACTTCCTCCTCTGTATCACTTCACTCATCTGCCACTTCCTCTTCTCTCAGTTCACCTCTGTTAGCCCACAGGGAGGATCTTTAGGGGTGACCTGTCTCTTTACTCTTCCTTCTTCTCCTTGAACTTCATTTGCAGGGGTGCTTTGTACTACCTCATTTATTTCTGTTAACACACACATTAATGTCTTGAGCCTATCACTCTCTCCTCTTGCTTCCATGAAGCTTTGTTTTCCATTCCCCCTGCATCATTTCCCACTCATGTTATTTCAAATGGACAGCTTGTTACTGTGATATTGCAACATATGTGCCTCCTTTTCCACCTCCTACCTCCAGTCATCTAGAAGTGTCTGTACCTACCATTAATCCTGACAGATTCTTCCATAATGAGGCAGTAGTAAGCCCTCCCTTGCCGTTTAATTCATATAATTGCCCAGTACAACAGCCTGCCATCTGTCCTATCCTGCTTCAGTTACTGTAACTAAGTTCCCAGTTTCATTCTTTGTTGACACACCAGCACTGAGAAGTCCTCTGGCACCTTTACTCATTACTTTCTTATTATCAGACCTCTCTTCCATGCTGCTTGCCTTAAAATCTGTTACTTAGTTTGGTTGCTGCACATCTTCACAATATGTCTGTTTCTGACACCTGGAACATTAGTGGCACTCCCCACAGTATATACCCTATCAATCTGTGGGTCCAGGGCTCCATTGTTCTTCATCAACACTCTGTGATGCAGGTCAGTCCAAATTTCTTAATGTTTCCATTCTTTACTGCTTCTTCCACCACACTTTCAGTTCTAGAATTATCTTGTCATACTGTGTTCTTTGGGATATCAATTTTCATACTGACTTAGTCTAACTTAGATTTTAGCTCATTTATCTAAATTGTAGCTCCTATCTTCTTCTTCTTCTTTCAGCTTTTCCCGGTTAGGGGTTGCCACAGTGGACCACCTGTCTGCTCATGATTGGCAGTGGAGTTTTACAGTGTCGAGTTGCCAGCCTGACCCCCAGCCTTCCACAGAAGGCACACACATGCACGCACTCACACCTAGGGCCAATTTAGAGTGTCCAATCCACCTGCAGCATGTCTTTGGGATGTGGGAGGAAACTGGAGCACCCGGAGGAAGCCCATGCGACCACAGGGAGGACATGCAGACTCCGCGCAGAAGGCACCCCAGCCAAGGATCGAACCGGAGAACCTCTTGCTGTGAGGTGGCAATGCTAACCACTGCACCACTGTGGCTGCCCCTAAATTGTAGCTCCTATAACTAATGTTTTTGTCTCTCTTAACACTTTCACTAGTCTTTCCCCCTTTGGTTCCTGCTCCAGCATCTTTTGCTTGAGTCACCTTGATTGCTGTTACATCCCTTGCAATAGTATCAAGTTTCTTTAAAATTACATTGCATCCGTCTTCTTGATTGGCCATATTGTCCTCACTTCTCCTTATCTATTCTTCCAACATGGTTAGTTTGCAATTTATACATCTAGTTTGTTTAGATCTTCATCTTTAATCAGGCTCTTCCCACACTTTCAATGTCCACTCTTCTCTTAACTTTCCATGTCTTATATAGTTTCTCATGACTAATATGCCTCCAGACTACACGTGCTTATGCTGAAACAGATTTCTTGTCCATCTGAATCCACATCCTCCTCAACTAGCTGAAGTGGGCAGTCACTGACACCTTTTATACTTTCCTCGGTATGTGAAGTTAATGTTGCTACCATGCCTCTGACCATGACAGTGGCAGCAAATCTGCCAACTCCTGCTATTACATCAAATCCAAATGTGCGTCACTATTTAATCCACCAGACTGTAAATCAGTTATCGTTGCAGTCTCTCCATTAACTTTATCACAACCAGAAACTTGAAATTCATTCTCTGCACTTTCCACTGTAACTCATTCCTGCATATACCATCTTGTATCTTCTTTTTGTGCCAGATACGAGTGACATAAACAAAAAGAGTGGGGGAAATTTCCCCACGTCAGTACAAATGACACCTTGGGTCTCATCCAGAAATTAGGATATAGGCCTTGTGGGATTAACTTGGTCCACAAGCCATAAGTGAATAAGAGAGAAATAAAGGGGTGAAAGCAGAATATGATGACTATTTGTGAGTCAAAAAATATTTAATGTAAACAGTGCATACTACAGGCTGTTTTCACCGAACACCCCCTCACTCAGTTCACACATAAACAGTGGTAGTACTAAACCTCATGGCAAGCAGTCTTAATGCATGATATCACATGACATAATATTTGGCTAGTCAAGTTATTTCCTGCACATAGTGCATTGTTGAGTGGTTCATCATGGTGCAGTAGCTGTGTTGGACAGCTAAATCGAGTACCAGTATTGGATCATAGGATCATTGGCGATATGAAGCAACTGGGCATAGTGGCCATTTATGCCCTGCCATTACCCCAGACCATATCACCTTTCTGAAGGAGGGACATGGCAGTTTGGCCAGGGTGAATTGGTGTAAACCCATCCAGTTATCTAGTTCCCATTTGAACAGTGATAATGTATCAGGCTGCTTGACATGCAGTGGTAGTTTGTTCCAGACGAGTGGAAACCGTTGCATGATGAATCTGTCTCTCCACCTTGTTTTGTAAATTTGCTGATGCAGATTTAAACCTCTAGTCCTCATCTTTGTAGGTCTATTTGATTTATAGAGATATAGGAGGTCTTGGACTACGGAATCCCTAGTGGCCTGAAATGCAAGGCACAGACTGTCCCTAAGTAGTCTGTAGGATAATGAATATAGGAACATTGCTTCCAGTCTCTCTTGGTAGCTCAGGTCCTTTAAGAGTGTATCTTTTTAGTCAAGAACCTCTGAGTTCTCTCCAGTTGTTTGATATGCTTAGTGAGATAATATCCCAAAAGGAGCATTGTATTCAATGATAGACCTGATTAATGAGGGTTTAAGGACTTTGTTATCTCTGAATGATATACTTTTATATATCAGCTTATCAAAGTAGAAGGACTTCTGAACCTCTGTTGTATCATGATGGTCAAAGGTGAGGGAATCATCTAGCCATGTTCTTAGGTCTCCTATATATTTTCTTTTTAAGTGGGGTGTTATCTGTACTATGCAGTTGAGAAGGATTTATATTTCTTATTGAATGCAACAGTATTGCACTTTTTAGCATTTGATTTTAGCCTATTTTTGTGAACTGTTTTTTTAACAAGGGTAAGCTCTTGTTCGAATGCCTGTAAATTAGAGGTGGGCTTAAGGATGACATCCAGTTTACAGCAAAGCTCTCAACCTCTTAGAACAAAAAATCTGGACAAAGCCAAACAAATGGAGGGACAAAGTCCCCAAAATAGGGAGCAATTTTAAATATTGCTCTAATAAACTTAAAAAGTTGCTAAAATAAAATTTCTTGTATTATTATGCATTTCTGAAGGATATGAAATCTGAAACTCAGATGCCTGAAGTTAGTCCTCACTGAGTTGCCCCAAAAATCCAGAAAATCACAAATTTTATAAGGAACAGTTTAGAAACATGAGGCAAAAATCTAGACATTCTGCAAAAATCTGGAGAGTTGAGAGGTATTGTTTGCAGTCATTCACAAACTTGATTAATCACAGATTATTATTTATGATTTGGAGATCCAAGAAGCAGATGCTGAATAGCAGAGGTCTCAGTACAGAGCCTTGAGTGACACAACTGGTTACCTTCATACATTGTGAGGTTTTGTCGGTCAGCCAGTTTGCTATCCATCTCACCACACAGGGGTCAGTTTTGAGCTTGGTTAGCTTATTTATTCCCAACATGCAGTATAGTGCAGAGGGTCTAATTCTATGGCCAGGTCAAGGTGCACTGTGTAAACAGTATGTCCACTGTCTACGGCTTGCATCACCCTTTCAAAGAAGTTTAGTATATTTATTAAGCAGGATCTACCTTTTATAAAGCTAAACTGCTGAGGGACAAGTATAATAAACTTTTTGATATCATTGGTTTGATACAATGTATTCCATATCTCTACAAATGAGACTCATCAGCCTACAGCAAAATAATGGGTATAGTTCCCCATACTAAAGGGGTGGCGTAAGCCACAAAACTATGGGCTAGGCTTGTAAATGCCCTCGGGCAGATAGCCTAGTATGAACCTATGAACCTATGAACCTATAATAAGTCTGTAGTTTCCTGGGTTACAGTAGCTTTCCACCAGAGCTCTGGGATGAAGCTGGTGGCTAGGCTCAAGTTGAATAGATTAAGTAGCTCATCTGCCAATGCCTGTTTAATACTATGTATCACACAACCAGGTATTATATCCATTCTCATGGAGGGTATATTTTTTGCTTTTGTTTTAGAGTGTACTTTAAGTAATTGTGATTTTGTGATGATGGGGGTATCAAATATTCTCGGGGATATCTGTGTTTGTATAGTTGTCCTGGAGTGAAATTAGCACTGACTTTGTTAGTTACTATGTTTGCAGTATCTGCTGGAGCAGAACAGGTAATGCCATTTTGAATAAGTTTTGAGAAATACTCAAGAGTTATTTCTTATTTTTGTGACATAACTAAAGAAGGATTTTTAATTGTCTTTGACTTCCAGTGCTAGTCTGAGTTAAATAGTTATTACCAAGCTGATGATGTTCCTTCAGACATTTAATATACCAGACTCTTCCATATTATATTTATTATCCCCAATATAATCATCAAGCTGCTTCTTAGGTTTAGCGTGAGTCAGATTATTTAACCCACAATGGAAGTTCATTCCATAGCCTCAGAATGCACTGGATAATATATTGATCTCTTCTCACAATTCTAGTTTTACTTATTTTAAAAATAGGTCCCCAATATATTATTCCAGGGTATTGTTCTTTCAGATATCAGTATCATTAGGTGGGTTGCAAATTGCCTGACTGATAGAACCCACAGTGTGAAAGTAGCAGACTCCAAGTCAGACTGCTGACCAGTCATGAGTGGAGTCTCACAGGGATCGATCCTGGGTCCTGTCCTGTTTGGCATCTAGCTCTCAGAAGTCCAGACCAACATGAAGGGACTCTAGCTGATCAAGTTAACAGATGACTGCAAGCTGGGAGCCATTATTAACTCCCTGCGTTATGCAGACATCCTACAAAAAGGCCTTACTGAGACCAATGACTGGTGTTGAAACCATAGCCTTAAGCTTAAGGCCAAAAAATGCATCATCGTCTCCTTTCTGAAAAGCAAAGTTCCCACTAACTACCACATTGATGGGAGCTCACTGAACACTGATGATGTTATAAGAGATCTGCAGACACAGATTGACAGCAACCTCTCCTTCGACCACACCATTGCCACTGTGGTCAGAAAGTCCTTCTATGTGGCACATCTCATTACCAAGGGTATTGCATCCTGGAAGAAAGAGGTCATCATTTCTCTCTACTCTTCCCTCATTAGACCAGTCATAGAGTATAATGCCCCATTTGGCATGTACCTCACTAGGCACCTGCTAGAGAGACCACAAAAGTACCTCATGAAGAGGATCCTAGGTCTTAAACACATGTCCTACATGAACAGACTCAAAAAACACCAGCTATTCTCTGTCTCATATCATCTACTAAGAGGCGATATCTGCTTGACTTACAAAACCATGTCTGACCCAGCTCTGTTATAAATGCTACATCTAAAGAAATCCCAATCCCTCCGCACCACATGCTCCAGAGACCTCACCCTTATTACCACAATCAACAGAACATGCTGGAGGGATAGGTTCATAACCCAGAGACTGCCCATGCTCTGGAATAGACTTCCCATACATGCCAAACAGAGCACCTCACTGGCCCTCTTCAAGAAAATTCTTGATGAGTGGATGAGAAATAGAAAGTTCACCCTGGGGATCACTCCAGTGGCTCTACTTGATAGAGGCACTGGGAACTAACGTCGGGCGGCACAATGCCAGGGCACTTCTATGGGTTAGGCTTGTAAAGGCTCCAGGGCCATTAACCTAGTACACACATATGAACCTATGAAATTTAAGCCTTAATCAGACCTCAGTTCCTCATCTACTGTAGCTTTGAAAATCAGACACAGTTTGGCTTTAACTAATGTATAAGATATACTATAAAGAGAAAACATGACTTAGTACCAAAGAAATGTAGTTTTCCAACCTTACAGGTAAAAAACACTTTCCTTAAGGAGGAATAAATCAACAAAAAGGGAAAACTAGATTCACAGGAATGACTTCTCTTGATATTGGCATATGAATTACTAAAATAGGCCATTGCTGCAACTTCTTATGTAAGATCCATGTCAAAGAACACTTTGCATTCTTATTAAAAATAAGAAAACAGGATTCAAGCTGGAATTACTTGTTTAAACCACTGTTTAGTAAGTTAAAACAAGAGATAAGTGCTTTCACCAGACCTTCATCAGATCTAAGTTATACATAGCAGTAGCAAGTAACATATAATTAATATATAATTAAATAGCTATGTAAACTACAATGAAGGCTTTACTCCAAGAGCACTTAAACAGATCGCATTCAATGACAGTGACTGGAACAGTGGTATATTCAAAGTTTGCTTCTTTATTGTGACTGGTGCTGTTAACTTCTTATCTAAGTGTAAAGTCTCTATATCTGGCTGTTGGTCAGTGTGCTAGGTATAACATCAAATAATGTAAGTAGCAGGTCCTACATTTTTATTACATTAATATAGTATATAATGAAACAGATGGCACTGAGACTATGCTCTGTTTGAACTGTTGTGATGGCAGAGGGAAGGACAATGATGGTTAACAGAACTGAAAACAGAAGTCTGCCACTAAGAGCAAAGGTGCAAGTAGGATTTCACAACTGAGTATGAATCTAGGAAGTCTCAAAGAGACACGAGAGCAAAATGCCCTCAGGACTAAAAGAAAAAAAAGTGTGAAGGTGTGTTTGTGTGTGTGTGTGTGTGCGCGCGCGCGCACATGAAGATTCCCAGGTGCAGAAATCATAGAGAAAAGGGAAGGGTCAGAGATGGACCACACATAAGAACGGAGTCATGCCAAACCAAAAATAAATATGTGTGTGTGTGTGTGTATGTGTGTGTCTGTGTGTGTGTGTGTGTGTGTGTGTGTGTGTGTGTGTGTGTGTGTGTGTGTGTGTGTGTGTGTGTGTGTGTGTGTGTGTGTGTGTGTGTGTGTGTGTGTGTGTGTGTGTGTGTGTGTGTGTGTGTGTGTGTGTATATATATATATATATATATATATATATATATGTGTGTATGTATATAAATATATATAAAGATAGACATACATATACATACATACACATATAGACAGATACATACATGCATCTAAATAAAACAATGAATGTATATATAATTGTGGGTTCCCCTTCAGAAGACTGAATGATCATAAGCTCGAAATTCATAAGCCTGAAACCAAAAGCCTGAAAACTCAAAGGCCTGAAAACTCAAAAGCCTGAAAACTCAAAAGCCTGAAACTCAAAAGCCTGAAAACACACAGAATACAAATAATGCTAATATGCCAGTACAAAGACACTACTATCTACCCACTTACCTTAACCCAAACCCTAACCCTAAGGTCCGTCACTATCGCACACTCACCTAACCCGCTCCCTAACCCTAACTCACTTAAACCGCCCCTAACCCTAAAGTCTGTCACTGTCGCACACACGCCTAACCTGCGCCCTAACCCTAACTCACTTAACCCGCCCCTAACCCTAACGTAAAAACAATCGCACACTTACTTGAACCCAACCTGTAACTTTCCATGACAGCGCTAAGAATAGAGAAGCCGCATTAAAGTCAGTATGTGTATTTTGTGTGTTTTCAGGCTTTTGGGTTTCAGGCTTTTGAGTTTTCAGGCTTTTGAGTTTTCAGGCTTTTGGTCTCAGGCTTATGACTTTTGAGCTTATGATCATTCAGTCTTCTGAAGGGAAGCCATAATTGTGTTAAGTAAATACATGCATCTACACCTGTGCTCACCACAAAATAATTATTTTAAAACATTTTTGCCCATTTCTGTTAATAAAGAGAAGGGCTTCCTCAGATCTCACTATACTATAATGATTTATTTAAGTTTATCTTCATATAATCTTCCTACAATAAGTTCTTATAAATTATTCTTTTAGTAAAACATCCTTGACCTAACAGAACGCAGAAATACCTCACAAAGAGGATTACCGGCCTCAAACAGATGCCTTACGCAGACCGTCTCAAAAAACTCCAGCTTTACTCCATCGCAAATCGCCTACTCAGAGGTGATCTCTGCCTAACATGCAAAGCTATGTCAAACCCAGAGCTGTTGGACATGCTCCACTTAAAGAAATCCCAATCCCTCTGAGCTACACGCTCTAGGGACCTAAACCTTGTCACCACAATAAACAGAACATGCTGGAGGGATAGATTCCTGTCCCAGAGACTTCCCATACCCTGGAATAAACTACCTATCTATAACAAACAAAGCTCCTCATTAGCACTCTTCAAGAAAAATATTGATGATTGGATGGGAAATAGGAAATTCACCCCGGGGATCACCTCTGTGGCTCTGCTTGATAGTGGCACAGGAAAATTATTTTCTTGGGTGGCAAAAGCCAGGGTACCTTTTTGGCTGGGCTTGTATAGGCCCCAGGGCCGATAGCCTAGTACCTACCTATGAACCTATGAACTGATGCAAAATCAGTGGGTGATAAGGAACAAAATATTAAACTATACTCAATGATGGTTCTTATCATAGCCACAAAAAGTGATTTTAGGATCTTTAGTTCTCTGTTATCAACTGTACTTAATGTTAACCCCATCTTACTTCATGCTTTTGCTTTAACATCTTGTATATGAAATTTAAATGTATGATAGTTACATAAAATTTTACCAAAATCCCAAATTTGCTTAACAGTTTCAAATTCTTCCCTCCCCATCGTTATCCCTAATTTCTGATAGAATTGAAGAGTGTACAATAATCTCCAAATGTTATTACTTTACATTTATTATGATTCAATTTAAGACCTGTTTTATGTGCCCATTCATTGAGCATATTCGAATATCCATTTAAGTCATCTACATCATTAGATTTTTTTTATATCTGCCTTTATTTTCCTGATGGCATTTTCCAAGTTATTTGATAATGCCCTGATGTTAACATTATACCATAAGGAGTTATTTTTTTAATTGTAAAATCTGTTTATGTTTGTGGATTACCAGGCTGGTTTTGTCTCATATCTCCCATTTCACTTTGACCTAATTGAGACATTTATCCAGATGAACACAGAATTTGTTTGCATAATGCCTTGTGTGATCCATATCTTGGGCCATGGTGCTATACTGACTCTGTCATAGAATTTTGGAAGATTTGTACATTTGAAGTCCTTGAATTCTATGATATTCACTTCTATAGGTTTGTGCTTTTGAAGGTGAAAATTAACAGTTTTTGATTGGACATAATCAAAGGTGGAGATACCAAGGGAATAGTACATAATGATGATGTATTTGTAATGACTAGGTCAAGAATATTTTTACCTCTGGTAGGTACTTTCATGATTTGGTTCCAGGAGTTTTTGTGTATGAAGTCTTAAGAATTTTTGAGCATAATCTACATTTGAGGTGTAGGTACCACATTTTATTAATGGGCAAGTAAAGTCATCTAAGATGATGGAATTTCTGTTAGTATGGAGTTCATCCAGTATACTTAGGATTCTAATGTTTTTTTTGGAGTCATAGACAGCGTTTTGTGTCATGCTAGATCTGAGAGTTGGTCCTATTTATTGTGATTTGTATCCCAATAAGTTCTGCTTGTGGATCTCTAGGGATCTGTCTAGATGTAATACAGTCTCTAACACATATGGAGAAACCACCACAGTTTCCAGTAAATCTAAAAGCACACTAGGAACAAATCCCAGGTATAGAGGGAGTGCTCTGTAGACTTTTAAGCCAAGTTTCTGTAATTCCACACACACATGAATGTGCTTCAAATGCAGGAGTGCTTCAACATCTGGAAGTTTATTATTTCGACCACTAATATCGAGCAAGGCCACCTAAATGTGGTCTTGTGTTTGAATTGTTTGCCTGTTAAGTTGTGAGGAACATTAGCTGAACTCTGATTAAAAAGACACAATAGGGATAGAAGGCTTTTGCTAATATATAAAAGCTTTTGAACAACAGGTGCAAGTTATCCTTGGCAAAGTAAGTAGGGCTGTTCTGCATCAAATCCCAGACTGAAACATACTGGCCCCCCCCCCCAAATGACACTGGTTATTCTACCAATTGTTGAAGCCAATTATCTTTTCTTTTTACCCTGACATCATACTTGGAGAAAAAAAGATTCTGCTCAATACCAGAGTCTTTAATATATGGGCATGCATGTAGAGCTCAGATATGTATCTCTACGTAACCCTTACAGTTTTGTATGCCAGGTCATTTGCATCCTTATGGACCACCACCATGTCATAGTGATATTTGTTTAGCTTAAGGGTGTTAAGGGCCCTTGTTACATTGGAGATGGTATCTGAAAGACAACTTGCCATCACCCTATTTTTGTCCAGCCTCGTGAGAGTAAACCTGTGAGTCTGACTGTGGAGTCACCAGTCATTAGTACATTTTTATTTGTAGATGACTTTTGTGTACTGGATATAGGTTAAATCTGAATATACATTTTTATTTAAAAATGTTGCTGTCTGCTGCATTCCCTCCAGCCTGACATCAGTAATATGTCATCTGGCTGGTGGCGGTGTCTCACCAAATACGAAGGTGACTTTGTTGAGTGCTCTATTGTTCAGAGTACCATGTTGAACTGGTTAGTTAATTATTCATTAGGTATCCATTCTAAGTCATAATTTCTAAGTCACATAGTTATGGTCAAACAGCATGTCACCACTTAGAAAAAACATATTCACCAAACTGTTGCACTAATTTATGAGTTAGATTTTGGGAATTTCAGAGTTATTTTTCAGAAACAATGCAACAATGCCATTCCTGAAAAAAATATATCAGACAGTGTAAGATTTATTGTATAACTTCTGTGAAGATTGGGTGAAGATAGGAAAAGGCTGCCGGCCTAGCCAGATAGAATTTTATAAATAATTCTGTCATCTGTAAATATTAATGTAAACCACAGGCTTGCTGTCTTAAATGGTAAAATGGTATTACATGTGGAACTGAAAAAAAATGTAACAACAGTGCACTCTACTGACCAAGTAAAGCATGTTGTGACCTTTTGATGTTAAAACTCGGAGCCAGTAGTCTAGAGTGAACCATCCTGCCTATTGTTTTAAGGCCAGAGTTAATGGCCAGAATTTGCATGTATAAATGTCCTTTATTGCTCTAGTTTCTGCCCAGAGGTGAAGAATGTAAATGTAGTTTCTGTTAGCCTGGGAACCCAGGGAAGTGTGAAGAATGATGTAATGTGAATCAGGAATGTGATTTTAAAAACAGAGAGAATCAGAGAGCATTAAGCATTTTTGTCTTGACCATCCAACTCACCACCACTTTCTTGCTCTATATGTAAGTTTATGTTAGACTTGTATTTTCTCTTAGAAATAGCTAGCAACTAGAAAGATTAGACTAAGTGTTTTTCTGTGATGTCAGAAATGTACTACTGAATTGCTTTAAGTATTTTGCTGTGATCTCTGAACTCTTGACTAGCACTGTGTAATAAAACGTATTGTCTTGTGTTTTGACTATTTGTTATTAAATATTTTTAAACCCTTTCAACTGTGGCTGTTTTTGTAGAGATAATTTAAGCTCTTTAGAGTACTTGCATGCTTTTGGTAAAATTGTACAAAGCCACTTCAATAGCTTTAGCCCTGGGTTATACTACCAATTGGATGATAATATTGCACAGTAATAATTGGACACCCTTTTAAGAGCCTTTGAGTAGCTGATAAATATCAGTGGGTGGTGGCAGCTGGTGTTACCGTATAGTCTGGAAAAAAGGGACACAGCTGGAGAAACTGTGCCATCCTTTACCAAGAGTGTCTGTGTAGTTGTATAAACACTTCTCAAAGTGTGTGTGTGTGTGTGTGTGTGTGTGTGTGTGTGTGTGTGTGTGTGTGTGTGTGTGTGTGTGTGTGTGTCAGCTACTTGGGCAGGGACACAAAGCACTGGTTGGACAGAGAGGGTGCTGGAGGTTTTAGCTTGCCCACTAGGCTGAGATATGGACCCTATAGCTGTGCCAGTGGGGGTCTTATTGTGGACCTGGAGAGCAAGGGAGTGACCAGCCCCGGACTGACTGTGATCTCTGTGTGCTCTTAAGGGAAATTGCACTTTACTGTGTGTATTTGTTATCCTTTCCTCCTATATGAAACGTCCCTCACTGATGCTAATGGTGAGGATTGAGGCTCCTTGATTGCTGGGCCGGGGCGCGGGCGTCACAACTACATCTACATATGTGACTCTATCATCAGGCACACTGATGTCCCGCTCACCAGGCTGAACAAGGAGAAGGTCATGGTGAGCTGCCTGTCGGGCGCTAGGATCCTCCACATAACAGAAGCACTCAGGTCACTCCAAGGCAAGTACAAATATGACTCAGTCATTGTCCATGCTGGCGTGAATGACCTGATACGTACCTCCCTGGACTACATGAAAAGAGACATAGAGGAGCTCTCTAAGCATGTAGCCCAGGCTGGTATGACCCTGACCTTGAGTAGCATCTTACCCTCACCAAGAATGATGCCACAATATGAAGACAAGATGATCAATTTCAACAATTGGCTTAAGTGTTGGTGTCATTCAAAGGGGGTCCAATGCCTGTCAGCCTGGGATGACATGCTCGACAAGCCACGATGCTTCGCTAGGGACGGCTTGCACCTGTCACCCCTGGGCTTTTGGATATTGGCAAAGGCTCTTGCTACCCCCATAGTGCCTTTTTTAGGCAAGGCTCAAAAGACAAACCCACCTCCATAGGTATCACAAGGGATAAGAAACTAAGAGTAATGCTACTCAACGCCAGAAGACTAAACCTCAAGATGCACACACTCGAAACTCTCCTTAGCATGGAGAACATCGATAACTGTGCAGTAACAGAAACCTGGTTCAAGGGTCCTGAGAGCACCCCAGCACTACCAGGTTATACCTCATACCATGCTTTTCGGCCCCAAAACTTGGACCAAACCACAAAAGGAGGGGGAGTATCAATATTCGTCAAAGATACCCACACCTTCAGGTTGGTGGCACAGCACGAAGCATCAGAGACTATCCATGTGCAACTAACTGTGGGTAAAACTGCCTTCCAGTTTATAGCCTGCTGCAGACCACCCTCCCAAACACAGGAACCCCACTCGGCCTTCCTGAGAATACTGGAAAATATGAAGGTCTCTCCAAACACCATTATATTGGGCGACTTCAACTACCCAAACATAGACTGGGAGCATTACTCTAGCTCCAACACCCTAGCCCAAAGGTTCCTAGAATTTATAAACTCAAATGCTATGGAACAACTTGTTACCACTCCCACAAGATGGGAAAACATACTGGACCTGATCATCACCAACATGGGGACACTATGCTCCAGACCAGAAGTGTATCCCTCACTGGTAAGATCAGACCATAAACTAATCTCACTGGATATTCTCATCCCGACCCCACCCCCTGCCCAGAAAACCACAGTGAAAAATGTCTCTAAAGAAAATTTCACACGCCTCAAAACCGAGGTGAAATCTTTCAAAGCCGCCGGACCTGTGGAAAATACGGCCCAGACCACAGAATCCTTTATAAACGCATTCTATGAACACCTTCAGGAATGCATGGATCATGCAATCCCAAATAAAACCAAGACCCAATCCTCCAAAGGCAGACGTCCTGTCTGGTGGACCCCAGCCATAAACAAACTATACAATAGAAGGAGGAAGCTACTACATGATAGAGCAAAATCCTAAAAAGGGAAGGCATCTCTGATCAGTATTAGCAAAAAACTACGGGCACTCATAAAATCGTCTAAGGCCAGCTTTGAGAGAAAAATTGCACAGGACACTAAGGATAATCACAAGGCTTTCTTTAGTTATGTTAGGAACCTGGGTGGGAATTCCCAGATATGTTCAGAATTAGTCCAAAATGACAAAAAATACACCGAGCCCACAGACATTGCCAACATCCTAGCTGACAGGTTCAGTGCAAACTCCCCCCCCCCACCAAAAGGGCAAATATCTATCCCAACAGAGTGCTGCCCCCCTGACATCTCAGATGCTCAGGTAAGAGCCGCCCTCTCCAAAGCAAAAAACACAGCATCAATGGGACCAGATGGTGTCCCGGGCTGCGTCCTACATGAACTCCAAGAAGAGCTAAACCCAAACATATAACTACTGTTCAATCGTAGCCTTACTACAGGATATGTACCCAAAGAGTGGCATACAGCAACAGTGGTCCCTCTCCACAAAGGTGGTGCCTCAACGGATACTGGAAACCATCGCCCCATAAGCCTGACTAGCTTGGTCTGCAAAGCTATGGAAAGGATCATCATGGACCTCATAAATAAAGATATTGGGGACCTACAGACACTGGATACTACCCAGTTTGGCTTTGTTAAGGGCAGATCCTGCCTCTTAAACCTGGTCAATTTCTTTGAAACAGTCACCAAGGCCATTGACGAGGGGAAGGTAGTCCACACAGCCTACCTGGACCTCGCAAAAGCCTTCGATACAATACCCCACTCGGGCATTATAGATAAGCTCACCAGCTTAAATATAAACCCCTATGTCACTAGATGGGTTGCAAACTGGCTCAAGGACAGAATCCACATGGTTAGAATTGCTGGAGCCATGTCAGACTCCAAACCAGTTACAAGTGGTGTCCCACAAGGCTCAGTCCTGGGACCTCTCTTGTTCGGTATATATTTCTCAGCGGTACAGGCCAACACAGAAGGACTGTGGCTGACCAAGTTTGCAGATGACTGCAAACTGGGTGCCATAATCAACTCTCCAGCCGACACAAGCATCCTCCAAAAGGGCCTCATAGAAACAGACAACTGGTGCCAGAGCCATGGCCTCAAGCTAAATGCCAAAAAGTGTATAGTCATCCCCTTTGGCAAAAACAAAGTGCCCACAAATTACCACATAGGGGGTAATCCATTAAGTACAGAAGAAGTCACTAGGGACCTGGGGACCCAAGTTGATAGCAATCCCTCATTTGACAACCACGTGGCCAAAGTGGTTAGAAAAACATTTTATCACCTAATCATGAAGGGATTCACATCTAGATCAGGGGAGGTCATCGTGCCTCTTTACTCATCCCTCATCAGGCCCATAATTGAGTACAATGCCCCTTTTGGGATGTACCTTACCAGACACCTGCAGCAACTGGAAAGACCCCAAAAGTACCTCACCAAGAGGATCAAAGGGCTCAAACAGATGCCATATGCTGCCCGGTTAAGGAAACTCCAGCTCTACTCAGTGGCATACCACCTGCTCAGAGGCGATCTGTGCCTGACGTATAAAGCCATGTCCAACCTGGAATTAATGGACATGCTGCACCTCAGAAAATCCAAATCCCATTGAGCTACGTGCTCGAGAGACTTGAACCTCAGCACTGAAATAAATAGGACATGCTGGAGGGACAGATTCATAACCCAGAGGCTCCCTTCACTCTGGAATAAAATCCCAGTCCAGGTTAGGCAGAGTCCCTCATTGACTCTCTTCAAGAAGAATCTTGATGAGTGGATGGGAGATCGTAGGTTTACCCCGGCTATCACTTCTGTGTCACTGTTAGACAGAGGCACAGTATACTAACCTCAAAAAAAGGCATAGCAAAATTAATTTAAAATGGGTGGCAAAAGCCAAACACACTCTGGCTAGGCTTATAAATTACCTAGGGCAGATAGCCTAGTATGAACCTATGAACCTATGAAATGGTTTTATGTGTATACCCCTGTAGTGGATGGGTGTGCCATTGTGTAAGTAAAAATGTGTTAGAACACAGTTCTGCCTGCGTTGTTGTGAATGTGGCCCAAGCGCACATCATTATAGAAGTAATGATAGATCCCGTTAATTTATGCAGGACCCAGCTCTGTTTGTGACAGAAATAAAATTAAGCTAAAAAGCAGTAGACATTGATGTGTAGGCAGCAAGAAGAAATCTCATTGGTTGCTACATAAGTCAAGTATCAAGAAAAAGGAAGAAAAAAGTGCCTGTACACAGTAAAAAAAGTTTCAGAAATACTTATGTTGTGAAATTACCTAGCTAGTATGATTCTGGGGTAAAAATCTTGATTTTGCCTGAATATACAGTGCAATTTTAAGTAACAGTTTGTGCAAACCTTTTAAAGGCAATAATTTGAAGATAAAGTACCATAGAAGCTTATTAATGGTCAGATCTTTTGATCAGCTGGTACACAGTAGTCCACTAAGATTACCAAAACTGAGGTGCACTTCATCATAAAAATGTTGTCTATAATAAATAAACAAACAGAAAAAAGCTCCCATGCTCTATTCATGTGGGAGTGGGTCTGTGTTACATGATCGAAACCTTAGGTTATTGAACACCTAAAGGTCGATCACAAAATATCGAACCCTTAAGATCGAAAAATGCCAGCTGTGCCCCCCACCCCTCAACTAAATATACCAACTTCGGGATCGCGGAAAAAGAACAAAATCCATGTAACAGCCAAATTACTTGTTTCCCTGTGTGGAAACAGCTGTTTGCAATTTTCAGACTTCAACGTTTTGTGATAGACCTTTAGGTATTTGATAACCTAAGGTTTCGATCATGTAATAGGGAACCTGTGGGAGACTGTACCCTTCCACACATCCCATGAGACTATTACTAATTCTGAAGTCTCTTCAACTTTGTGGCTGAGGGAACATGAACACTTCCTTACTCTGCCAATATGTAAGTTTAGACTTAGTACATTCAAAATGTGATAAATATTACTGTCTGTCAAAACAGTTCCAGTGATCTGTGATACATACCTGAATCTAACTTGGCATAGAGAGAGTAAGTATGAGGCTCACTTTTTCGCATTATTTGGAATTATGAACATCATAAAAATGTAAGAGTTTTTTTAACTGTTATGGAAAAGGAAGTCTTTGCTAAACCTTATCATATGCATGCACTTTACACTAGTGAACATAGAGGATTATGATCAGGTCGCCAATTATAACCTGCTTATTATGGGTTCGAGACATGGATGCTAAGAAATTCACATTGACAGTGAAGAGGGGCCCCAGATATTAATCTCTGTAGTTCATGGAGATTTATCTGGTCCATGTATCTACTCCATGTACTACTAGTTACAAAAAAAAGTCCTGTTTTCCCTGCTTTCAAAGCCATAAAGCACTTAGCGAGGGCTGTCAGGATGACAGTGTAACACAGTTCCTTATGTTTACACTCCCCTTACCATGCCTCACAAATCCTAGATTTTCACATCAAATGTTTGGTCTGTTCTACATAAACTGTTTGGTTTTCAGACAAATTACATAGGATTGAAGTCATTAAATAAGAACACTCATTTCAGTTTCAGACTTTGTATCCTTCAGAAAATGCAGGTAAACACACATCCTATTTTTTAGCTACTTTCTGGGTTTATGAGAAGAAGTGAGGGACATGTTACCTGTATGGGCAGCAGGCAGAAACAAATCTATTTTTTTTATTCTGTCGCTGTCTTTGCTGGTCTTTACTGGCAGATTTGATTGCCTATCGCAAATCCCGACAGTAAGTTAAGCAGTTACATTTGTTAAGATTTGGTCCTGCTGTGTATTAGCGTTTAACGTCTTAATCTCACAGATGCAAGGTACAGGGTTTGATTCTGACTGCTGGTTATTGGCTAGGCTTGTAACATTCTGCAGAGCAATAGCCTTGTATTTACCCATGAACCGTAACTGAATTTTCTTTTTCCACAAATCGGAGTGTAATCACCGGGCTCTATGCACTACCATATTATTAAGTAATGCCTAAATGACAGAAAAGTAAAAGCATTGAGGAGGTCACTCACTTTTTAACTAATTTAACTAAACAGTCTCATGCTCTTCTTATTTTGCTTCTTCTACTATCTAGGAACCTTGTGCAGAATTCACATTGTGCCGTAATTGTTCAGTATATAATCTATTAATTTTAAGCTTCACTTCCATTTTCCACTGGAAACAGTTTTGATGGCTTAGGATCTCTTGAATTAGAAATGTTGGGGGCAAGTTGCACTTCTTTTTGCCCAGTTTCTTCCTAGATCTAATTTCAGACTGGATCCAGAAACTTTTTCTGCCCCATTGAAAGCATAATCCTCAAAGATGCAGAATCTAAGGTGTAGTGCTCTGCATTCCTTAAAAGCTGGAAGGAAAGCATTCCTCTTGGCAATAGTCCGTTGAGAATAATCATTCTCCATTAACACTGTTTTGGAGCTAATCATTAGTTTCTTCCCTTCTGCCAAAGATTGTCCAACAATTTCTCCTTTATTGCATATGTTTGCTACTTAGCTATTATGGGATGAGGTTTGTCTTGCTGTGTCTATATGTATCTCTCGTTGTGGAAAACCAGTTCAGACACTCAGCTGTTTCTGCATAAAGACCCTGAAATTTATACTTTCTAACTTCTCTGGTATAGCTGAAAACCACAAATATTCCCTACAGGGTCTGTTATCAAGTTCCATCACTTTTGCAGCTACATCCTGTTGAGTTGCCTCCCACTCAACCATTCTGCTTCTCATTTCAACTTCAGCCTTTAGAAGCTTGGTAATTTTATTTGTTTTAATTTATTTGTCATCAGACTGAACACTCAGTACCTCTTATTCCTCACATTCACCTATTTCTCCAAGCAGTCACTGATTTTGGCAATCTCAGAATACATCTGGTCCATTTCTTGCTCCAGTTTGCTCATACCTTCTTCTGCTATAACTGCTGTGTGAAGGAACAAACTGCTGTAATTGTTCTCTCTTTTGCCCACCTCTTTTCTCCTTTTCTGTTTTGCTTTTCTCTTCATAGACATTCACCTGCCCTTCTGACAATTTTAGGGCCCATAAGTCACAATTTAACTTTAAAATATAGGCATTAATTGACATTTACTTTCCTGTGCTCAGACAGGGGAAACATAACACTTGTTCTAGCTAAATGCCATATTGGAATTATGAATTTGCTAACTTTTCAGCATAATTCATATTATATTTGTGATGCTAAGGAGGATCTTTAAATTCCATCTACTTCTAATAGAATGGTAACTATATAAGGATTTCTGAATTGTTGTTATTAATAATTATAAGACGCATTTCCAGGACCTTTAATGTCTTTTCTGCATTTTCTATCCCATGCTGCTTCAATTGTAATATAATATATTTTACCCATTTGTTGAAGTTATTGTACATATTAAAGATTTTATTACATGGGCCAGTCTGAAAGACACTGTGATTGTATTTATCATTCTCATAAAACAAATACATGAAAAGATGTATCTGTTGTATGGTTAAGATAACAATACTGATTTTCTTGAGTATTTATAAAAAGAGAGGCATGTTATTGTATAAAGCTTTAAAAACATTTAATTCTGAAGTCAAATGTCTTGATAGAATAAGACAGGTAAGAGAGATTATATTCAGGTGTCATATATTGTAACATAATACTTCAAGTGCTTTGCATACTTTTCTCTCTCCACATGGGCTTTGGTCATTGATTATTAACTTAAGTGCTCACGTTGGCATCGGCCAAGTTCAAATTCAAGTTTATCAAAATGCTTTATTTACAAAGTACTGCATAGCAACAGGAATTCAAATAGGGATAAGAATGATTAAAACCATAACAGATTATTATGACAAATGAAGCAAATATGCTATGAAAGGTTATTGTAGAGTAACATTATTACCACTACTACAGTGTAAATAACTAACACTGATGTAACTCAAAAAGTTAAAACAATACAGGTGACATAGATCAAAGTATCACAAAGATCAAAGATATGTATCAGACATAAAAAGCAGAATTCCAAAAATAGGTAGTGTTAGCAATCAGTAATGGTCATACAATTCAGGGCAGTCTCTGCAATAATGACTCAAAATTCAGGATTATACATAGAACGACAGCGATAAAACATATTTTACTTGTCATAAAATGCTAAACAATCCCAGAAGAATATCTCTGGTAATTTTCATTTTAAACTATTAAACAAGCTAAAAAGTGATCATTGAGTCTAAATTCAGTCGCAGTCACCTGAAAAATATTGAAAGGATGAGTCCACTCAACTGCTATACTGACTAAACAAACTATGGCAATGACAAAAATTCAAGAAATCCCCAAGCAATTATTCAGCCAAACACTGCTTTGAAGATGCACATCTTCACACTGAAAGCCAAAGCTCTAAGACATCAACAGCATATTCATTTGCAACTTCCATCCCCTCCAGTAATGGGGAAAATTTCAGCACCAGCAAACAGACCCAGTTCTAATTCCACAGCAGCAGGACTAAATCCCCACATACCATAACAACCAGCTCCGAAGAGCAGTCTAAGCAGATTATTATGAAAAAAGTGCAACAGAGCCAAATGGTCTGACATCCACCTGCCACCAACATCCGAGCACTACTATATCATGCATTTACATTTATCTTCAAATTTCTTTTAATGCACCGACAATGCAGCTAGGTATGTTAACAGTGGGAACAAATCATTTATTTCAGCATTAGTGGAAATGCATGCACAATGTCCACCTATGTTGTTGCTTTTAGACCAAACTGATGAATATGAGCATAAAAGTCAAATGTTTATCTCCTTACTTCTTTGTTAACTGAGTCTGTATTCTTGCTCATTGAAAATAGTCTCTGCTTCCTTAATTTTTCTTATAAGAATGGTAGAATTATTTTATACATATTTGATAATATTAAAAGCTGAGGTTAATGTTGGTTAGTGAATATTGTGGTTAGTGTGGTTTTATATTTGCCATAAAATATTCTCCTCCCCTTTTTTTCCTTTCTTTTTATTTTTCTTTCCTGGTATAAGGCTTTAACTGTCCTAAACTTCTTTGTACTTATATTAAATTGGTATTATGTTTCTGTTTATTAGATTACTTTTGTAATTGATATACTGTAGTCAAATCACCAAAAAAACTGTCTGTTTTTACTTCAGTAATATAGCACATGGCTCAGAGGATGGATGCCCAACTGCATCCCAGGTGAGTAAGGGTTGGACTAGAGGCCCTGGAGCTGTAGGAGCAAAGCAAAGAGGGGAGGAGTGAGGGCTGTGACCTAATCACCACTCCAAGAGGAGAGGGACGTGTTGTGCTCATTTGAGGCACTCTGGCAAGTTCTAACTTCATGATGGAGACCAGTAAGCATACCTCTGATGCCCTGGGGTGGCAGCGGGATGCCTGGAGGGAACACCTCTTGCAGAAGTGAGGGGAGGTCTACCACTGCAATTCTTTTGTATTGCATAGCCTCCCCTACTCTTGCCAGGTTTGTGTAGGTGGGACAGGGAAATTAAAAAGAAGTAAACCATGAGCTACCCCTGATGGCTGTTTGAATGATGGTCCTTACCAGCTGACCCTTGTCCTGGTGATGGGGGAATGAATGGGCCAAATGGCCGTTGAAGGAACTGATGACTGAGACAGCAGGAGCAAAGAGTGCAATAAATAAATGAATACATAATACAATATTTGATAATTGTGAGTGCCTATGACAAAAAGTCACATTTTCTTAACAAGCTACACACAGTGAACTGATGTGGATCAGGAAACAGCAGGTACTAGTTAACACTCAAATATTGCAATAATGAATATATGTAACAATTTGTATGCATCTGGAATTATTATGTACTGATAATACAATAAAGTTACATGTGTTAGAAAATTATATGCTTATTGGAAAGCAGTTTATTAATGGTCAGATTTTACTGTATTTATTATGCAGTGAATTGACCTGTGTATTAGAAAAAGAAATGAGACAGAATGATTTTCATATAATAGCATAATAAAGCAAACAAATAAAGTAATGCGAATATATACTGCATATGACATTCTAAAGGGGCAAACCAATATTCAAATACTAAAATCATTGAACAGGATGATTTTTTGTGAAGTAATAAATCGTGTGTGCAAAATGAAGCAATCTTCATATCTCACCCTTTAAGAAGAATATACAGGTAAGTGAATTGAGCTTACTTAAGCAAATGAAACAGTGTATGTTGTGTTTTTGAACTGGACATAGACATTGTAAGCCATTTAAAAGCACAGTGGAGTAATTTCTGCATATTATTGAAGACAAATTTGTACAGAGGCATTTCAAGCTGTTCATGGGTACTTAAATATATAAAAAGACAGTCACTAATTCAAATATAAAAAGCTTTAGTGGTTTCTGTAAAGCCAGAACTGAACAAATTTTGAATTTTATTAAATACAAAGTGTCTAAATGTTTTCACTTTATTTAGGGCTATATACAGTTATAGAAAGACAATCATTATTCTGAAATTAGAATAGAACTTTTAAGTGTTACTGCAGAAAGTATTTTAAGACAAGAGAGTAGAAGTACTGGAAGTAACCGATGACTGTATAAGAGAACTACAGTGAATAATCAGTTTTCTGAGTTAAGAATATTTATTCTAAGCTTGTTTGTTGATTATAAAAATAGAATTATTTTAGGTAAAATAAGAAAATTGTTTATTCACAAGCATGGACATGACAAGAAGTCAAAGAAGAAAATATTGCTAAATGTGGATATAATTTTAAAATTATTAAAGACGATGAATGGGTGAATGTGTTTGATGGCAGCAGGGAAGATGAAACAACTTATGCTGAATAAGTGGAAACTTGTTACATAGCAAATGAAATGATACTTTAGATGATAAAAGTTTCTAGTGCTATTGAATGCAGTTGGTGGCAAAACTTATAGGTTATTGTACTCTCTGGTAGATCCAAGATAATTTTGGAAAAAAAAATAATTCAGAGAAATTCCAGGCATTTTGTAGAAGCGTTTCACATGAGGCATGAATGTATTTCTGAAAATATGGCAAGAGATATGTAGACTTGCTGAAAGTAGTAATTTTGGAGAATTGTTTGTGACTTACTTTTTTTGGGACCACAAGAAAAGTTGATTTTAGAAAAAAAAATCACACTTGATAGTGCATTAAATGTAACAGTATGACTGGAACATGCAGATAGAGAGAGATGAGACACACTAGACTTAAGATGTAAATGAACCCACTAACAAACTCTCATTTAATTTCTTTAAGAAATAAGATTGTTTCATGTGTGACAGAGTATTACAGGAGTCTAGTATTGGTTGCTTTATATCATAATAATGTGGTAAACATTTATATTTAGACTATCTGGATTTGTTGTTAAATACTTAAAATAGATGAAGAGTTGATGCTGCTGGGTACAATAACTTACCTGGGGATTCAGAAGTGTCACATCCATGATTGTGGCCAAGCCAGCACTGTTTACAAGGCATGTATGATGACCCCTGAGGCTCACTAACAATGCCCATGGCCAGACAAGTGTGCAAAATGAGCAGCTCCTCTTCAGAGATGCAGTAGGAAACTGTAAGAAAATTGGATAGGACCAAGGTGTGATCACAGTGAAATCAAGCAACTGTAGTAAACATGGTGCAATCACCAACCTCAAGGGTAGTTGGCACAAAACTGTTTGGACAGTTGGTAATGCTTGTGTGCTGATCTATGTGTGTAAACCAGTGATATATATATATATATATATATATATATATATATATATATATATAGAGAGAGAGAGAGAGAGAGAATATATACACAGAGAAGATTTTTGTAAAAGATAGTAAGGGCAGTATGCCTAAAGTAGGAGGGTAGAGGAGGTATTATGACCACAGAAGCAAAAGACCAAAGATTGTGGGAGTCCTGGGATACTACCCTTTCATAAATTCAAACTCACTAAGGGTGATTTGACTATTCAGGAAAATATCTTCTAGGGCTAAATCATCTCTGTGAACTGCCATATTCATTTAATTGAGGGAAATCTCCTCATAATCAAATGATAAAAGTAGTGAAAAAGTTCTGTTGATGTAGTTGTTAGTGCTCATGACTACGAGCCCCCTTCCCTTATCGGGCTTCATAATTCGCACAGGACTGTCAGACCTAATGTCTCTAAGCAGTTTAGCTTCATCCCTAGAGAAGTTGGCAAAAGTCTGCAATGGACATTTAACAATTTTTCCAATTTCTTCCTCACACAGCCCTTCAAAAATGGCAATGATTGGATGTAATGATGGATTATAAGTACTATACCTCTTATTAAATTGAAATAATTCTATACATGTACCTTCACTGCCATAAAGAAGGCTAAAATTCAGCTTCCTAGAAAAATGTTTCAGTTGCACTAAGACTTGATCTAATTTATTAATTTATTTATTTATTATTTGCTTTTGTTAACCAGGAAAGTCCACTGGGCTTAAATGAGCTCATCTTCAGTGGAGGCCCAGGGAGAAAAGCTCCAAAAAAAAAAAAAAAAACAATGTACATAATTAAGAGACTGAGAAATTGGGCATGGTGCAAGGGCATAGCCAATGAGAGGATAGATGTTGGTAGAGTGATTTTTTGAATGATGGGGCATTATTTACAGTCTATAGAGAAGGTGGAAGGGCATTCCAGAATTTATCTACAGTGAAAGAGTAAAGGTATTGGCCTACAGGGAGTTTAGGTCTCTTCACGTGGATAAGTGATTGATTTTCAAATCTTAGCGAACAGTTTGGTTGATAAAGAGTCAGAAGTGAAGCCAGGGCTGGGCTTTTGGAGGTATTATAGATGAATTTGTGTGCTATGGCTAGTTGTATGTAAGTTAGGTGTTGTGGGAGTTCTAGCCATTTCAGGAGGAATATTTTTCTCTAGTAACGAATTTAGCAATTTTGTTATAGCAGGTCTCCATTTTATTTTTTAATGAAGATTGAATGCTTGTCAGAATGGGGGCACCATAGAGGAGAGAAGGTAGGAGAAAAAAATTGGGCAAGTGTTTTTCTAGTAGAGTAGTTTAAAAAGTGTTTGTGTTGGTAGAGGGTACAAAGTTTTTGGTGTGTTTTTTTGATGGTGTTATGGATGTGTTGATCAAATGTTAAGTTGTCGTCTAAGGTTATGCCAAGTAACTTAGTATGGGAAACTATCTCTAAAGCGGTCTTGTTGGAGGAGAAAATGATGAAATTAGATGTATTAATGGTAGTAATTTTTGGGGCGTAAAGAGCAAGAATTTTGTTTTATTTGAGTTGAGGGTGAGGTGATTATTTTTCATCCAAGTTTCGGTAATAGAGAAAGCATTCTGGGTGATGGTCAGAAGTTCGGTTTCAGAGTTACCAGAGCAGATAATAGTAGAATCATCCATGTATTGAACTACAGATGCATGAGTGAGAATGGAGTGAAAGTCATTAATAAAAATACTGAACAGGAGGGGGCCTAAGATGGATCTCTGGGGAACTCTGGTAGAAGTAATGAGAAAAGGAGAGAAAGAGTCCAACCATTTGGTGGATTGTTGTCTGTTTGTGAGGTAACTGGTGAACCAGTTAAGGATAGGTGTGGACAAGCCATGGTGTGACAGCTTAGAAAGGAGGAGAGGATGGGATATGGTGTCAAAAGCTTTAGAGAGCTCAAGAAAGAGTGCGGACACAAGTTTACCATCATTGCGGCTGTGGTTAACAGTGTCTAGGAAGGATAGGAGAGCAGTTGTAGTACTATGGCCAGGGCAGAATACATGCTGAGTTGTGGAAAGTAGTTGGTTTTGGGATAAGTAATCCATGAGTTGAATTTGAATAAATGTTTCCATTATTTTAGAAATAGGAGATAGAATGGCTATAGGGTGGAAATTTGAGATGCCTGAATTATTACTGCCTTTATGTAAGGGAATGATATAAGCTTTCTTCCAAATGGATGGTACATAGGCTTCTTGCATAGATCTATTTATGAGAATGCTTATGGAGTAGCTGATGGATTTGGCAGACATTTGAAGGTATTCTGGGGGTAAACTGTCTGGGGCGGTGCTACCGGGTTTGAGTTTTAGCAGGAGTATAGAAATAGTGGACGTGGGAATGTGAGAGAAGGAAAAAGACTGATGGGAAGGCTTTTCTGGGGTATGGTTTGTAGAAGTGGGGTTGCTGTTGTGAGTAGCTGTAGGAAAGGTGGAAGCAAGTTTGGATATAGTGTCTATGAAGTAGGAGTTGAAAAGGGTAGCTAGTTCAGCAGGGGTTTTGTCAGGGTTTGAGCAAGGATTGCTTTTGGTGTCAGGGTTTAATAGAGTGGAGACTGAATTCCAGAACTGTTTTGGGTTATAGTTGTGTTTGTTTTGGAGATGGAAGTAGTACTGTTTTTTATCATTAATAACTAGACGCTTTACTTGATTGCGGAGTTGTTTGAAAAGTTGGAGATCTATGGGGTTTTTACTATTATGCCATTTTTTCCATGCTCGGTCTCTGGTATTCATAAGTTTTTTTGTGTCTCTAGAAAGCCAAATTGCGTGATTTGCTTTGATTCTCTTATTCCGGAGGGGGGCCATTCTATTGAGTATACTGAAGAAAGTTGAATTGAAAAATTCAACTGCTTCATCTAGAGGCAAATACTTTAGAATGCTCCAATTGATTTTGCTTAATGTTTCATTGAAGCTTATGGGGTTGAAATTAGCTGTCTAGAGGGTCTGTACTGGTGCTCATGTAAGGTTGAGCAGATGGCATGTGTTATATAGGCGGGCAGATGATCACTGATATTGCAGGGTAGAGTTCCTGCGGATGTAATTTTGTTGGAATCGGACACTAAGACCCAGTCAAGTAAGGTGCCTTTGTTAGTGTTATTGCTAGGCCTGGTTATGGTAGTAATGAGCTGAGTGAAATTATAGAGGTTGATGGAAGCATTTGGAGAAGGATTTGTATGGTCTAGCCAATTTATGTTGACATCCCCTAGGATTATTGTTTCACTGTGGATATTATTTGAGGTCTAGGCTAATATTTCTTCTAAGACAGAAGCATTGTTGCTGGGTGAGATGTAAATGGCTATCAGGCACAGACTTTTGAAATCATTTAGTTTTAGATGTGCAATGATGAGTTCAGCTGCAGAGAATTGGGGAATGGAGTTTGGGTAAGGAATGATGGTGAAAGAGTTAGGATAAAGAAGAGCAACTCCTCCCCCTTTCTTGTGGGGTCTGTCAGACCTTAGGCAGAAGAAACCTGAAGGGAGGAACTCTGTGTCTTTTATATATGGTTTTAGCCATGTCTCGGTTACAGCAATTATGTTGGGTCTGGAATATGCTATCCAGGCATGGAATTCTGGAATTTTGTTTCTGATACTTTGTATATTAATGGTAGTGAGCTTTAGGGATTTATGAGGTTTGGGAGATGGGAAGATAGTTGGAGTGGGTCCTCAGTTGGGATGGATGTCTCCATATTGGGGAAGTGTGGATGTACTGTTTGAGGGGTGTTGTTGAAGCAGTTTATACTTAGAGTTAAATTGAGTTATGAAGAGTGTACTTTGTAGAATTAGCTGTGTATGTGATAGGATTGTATGTTTGAAGAATAATAATGTGTTAATGGAATAAAGACTAGGAGATATTGTGGAATAGGAGTTGAGTTTAGGAAGCTGGATAGCTGTACAATAGGTGGGTTTTGGTACTGTATGAGTAGGATGTAATGGTGTAAGGTGTAGAAGTAGTATGAGACATAGTAAGAAAAAAAGAAGTGGTAATACAGTGAAGTATATTAGTGGCACTGGTGAATGTTTGATGAATATAGAAGTACCAGAATAGAATGTGGGAGAGAAAGGGTTGGGAGTGATGAGTTGAAGCTGGTTGTACTACAATTGAAAAAGGTGTATAACTGAGGTAGGTGGGATGGGTTAACAGCGTGATGCTTATGTTGATTGAGTGTTTGAGTGTGGGATGGGCTTAGAGTGGGGTGTGTGTTGATTGGTTGCTTGAAACTGGGTGGGGTATGGCTAAGTATATATGTAATTGATATGGGAGTGGTTGGGAATAGGCTGGGTGGAAATGGGGATAGGGTAGGGTAGCGAAGTGAGCCTGAACAAAACGAGGGGGAATGGAGCGGGAAGGCCCAACTCAACTTGCAAGGTGGAACAAGAGAAACAACAGAATCAATCAGTAAGGTAGGTTGAAGTAGGGATGATAGCTTGGAGTGCAGATGGGAGAGAAAGGGGAAGTAATGTTACTGACTAATGCTGCTGTGAGTGCATTCAGTAGGAGGATGGTAGTGAAACCTGATCTAGAGCCCTACCTAGGAGGTAAGGGCTGGGGAAAAAAGTATCAGGAGTCTAAGTAATGAAGGTAAGCAGCATTGTAGTTTAAGGGAAGGGATAATGCCAGTTACTGCATTCCACAATTTATTCACAGTGAATGGAAAAAATAACTGCTTTGAAGTGACTTGGGTGACTTTACAGTAGACAGTAATACTGGAGAATTTAAATAACTGTAGAGCACTGTTTTGTTTACAAGATGAGCTGCTAGTTTGGGCTAAGATTCAGCTGTTTAGTGGTGTTCTGCTGCCAGCTAGTGGCAGTTAATTTCAATGGCAGGTATTGGGAAAAGGAGGGGGGAGAACTTTTATGATCCATATGTTGCCAGCAAACTTGGAGACAGGCCCATCATTGTGTATAAAAAAGAAGCATGTCTTAAGATGATGATTGAGAGGAGCATTTGTAGTTCCAACACAGGGAGAATGAGTAAATGTGGGCACTGTACTCAATGTAAAATGATTTTGGAAGGGACAGAAGTTTATATACATGGGTACGGAAGTATTAAGTTAAAAAGGAAGTTCAATTGTGACAGTAAATGGGTTGTCTATGCAGCATTTTGTCATGACTGTACTAGTTTTTATATTGGTAAAACCATTAGGCATTTTAGGTATCGGATTTACCAGCACAGTTATGATAGCAACAAGAAAGGTGAGCGTAATGCTCTATTTAGACACCTCAAAGTTCACCCTACACGTATTTTGAAATTCATTGTTATAGATGATTTGGAAAATGATCCCCGAGGTGGACCTAGAGCTATTCGTTTGGAGGTCTTGGAATTAAAGTGACAGCTCAGAGTTAATGCTGGGGGCCAACCTGTGTTAAATGACGTCATTTCTATCTCTAGTTATTTGAAATTTAAGTCTATGTTACTGTTTTAAATGGTGTCATTCATTTGTTCTTCATATTCATGTTTTTATGTAGTTAAAAATGTCCTTTTATATACATATATATATTTTTTAGGAATGTCACTTTAAGTGTTGATTAATGACCTGGGCGTGGGTTTGCTATGATTTTAAAAGTGTTTGTGACTCTGTTGATTTTATTCTGATGAAGTCCAGACATTGTGCAGACGAAAGCGCTCAGTTTTCAATAAATCCAGTGTGGTGCAGAGCTTACAGTGGTTGTTCTTCATTTATTAAGTTGGTGTGTTTGCAGTTTCATTTTGTTGTTGGTCATGGATGGTACCACAGGAGGTTCTGTTAGCACTGAGGAAAGACTACAATCTCTGTTTGATTCAGTGGGCAATCCCACTGCTATTGTCCAGAGACTTTCTCAACAAGTTACTTCAGTGTTGGGTTCGGGCACTATTTCCAAGCACAAGAATGCCACTTTTAATAGTCAACAAGATTTGTTGCTCTCAGGTTTGAGAAGTGATTCAGGGATTCCCCCAGGGCAAATAGCTACTTTGGTGAACAGTGATGACGTCAGGCAACAAGGTTACAACAGTTCTTCTGGTTCTGTTGTCGAGAATGGTGGAGTGAGTGGGACCAGTTCCTTCAGCCTGAATGGCTGAAAAGAGAATTGTTTAAACAAACCTCATAGGATAATTTAGTTAATGCTGGTACAGTTGATAAATGGCTGAAATCTCTTCAGGACATGGTTATTAAATATCGGAAGTTACAACTTGAGTGTGAATATTTACATGAGTGTCTTAAGGTAGAAAAGATACCAAAAGGTTTGAGAATGTAGGCATTTCCTTCAGGACTCACTAAGGACTCTGATTTGCATCATGAGTTAATTGCCTTATTTAACAAACATGTTTGCGACCTGTTGCAAGTTTTAATTCATGATTATGGCAGACAAATGTGCATTTTGAACAGTTCTATAGAGACCTTGGACAATTCACTTAGGAATGATTTATTGTTCGATGTAAAAATTGATTAGTATCAAGCTGTTTTTGTTAAAGCAGATCATTTTATTTAAGAACTGAAAGCCAAAAAAACTAAAAGTTTAACAGAGATCAGAGGGAATATAAAAAACAATGCTGCTTACCCTCAACCTTCTGGTAGTGTACCAAATGTATCTAATAATGTTAATGAAGGCAATGCTTGTCATGTGAATAGTGAAATGTGTTCAATAATTGATGATGAATCTTTTGAAGGTGATGCTGTCCCTTTAGACCCACCCCCCTTGAGGAGATCAGAGAGGTTATTGAACCGGGGGGGACAGCAATAATTACAAATATCAGGGTCCCCCCAACCAAGGTTCCGATTATTATCAACAAGGTTGGACAGGGAACAAGGGGAGGGGGACGGGGAGGATTATGGACACAATGAGACAGAACAACTGGCATTGGCCTCCAATTCAGTTTACACAGTTGTGTCTAACACCATTGATGACTTTCACATTTATAATTATAGTCACCTTGAGATTTCTAGCAGTTGGGCTGACTTAGTTCAAAAAGGACTGACGTTTGTACCAACACAGAAGGCTAAATTAGATCAAGTCTTACTGCAATTGAAACTTTTTTCTAGGAAGTTGAATTTTAGTGTTTTATTTTATGGCAATGAAGGTACATGTACAGATTTATTTCAATTTAATAAGAGGTCTAGTATTTATAATCCATCATTACATCCAATCATTGCCATTTTTGAAGGGCTGTGTGAGGAAGAAATTAGAAAAATTGTTAAATGCCCATTGCAGACTTTTACCAACTTCTCTAGGGATGAAGCTAAACTGCTTAGAGACATTAGGTCTAACACTTCTGTGTGAAGTATGAGGCCCGATAAGGGAGGGGGGCTAGTAGTCATGAGCACTAACAACTACATCAACAGAATTTTTTCACTACTTTTATTATCTGATTATGAGGAGATTTCCCTCAGTGAAATGAATGTGGCAATTCACAGAGTTGATTTAGCCCTAGAAGATCTTTTCCTGAATAGTCAAATCACCCTTAGTGAGTTAGAATTTATGAAAGTGCAGTATCCCAGGACCCCCATAATCTTTTGTCTTCCAAAGATTCACAAGTCATTGGATGAACCACCTTTGAGACCCATTATAGATGCCACAGGGTCTAAGACTTTTGTTGTTGCCTGTTATGTTGATCAATAATTGAAGTGCATTTTTAGTGACTACACTCCCTTGCTCAAAGATTCTTGGGAGTTCTTGGGTGAAGTGACTGATAGGTTATACAATGATGATCTTTTATTTGTTTGTATAGATGTTAAAAATGTGTACACTACTATTCCACATGAGATAGGAATTGATTGGTTTTACCAGTTTTTGGTATTACACACAAAATTAGGTAATGATAAAAGTATCACCTTAAGCTCCTTGATGGAGATTGTCCTTAAAAACAATTTCATCAGTTTTGAAGGACAGTTATTTAAACAGCCATGGGCGCTGTATGCACACCAGCTTTTGTCAATGTAGTGATGGCATTCTGGGAGACCAATGTTTTATTTACTTCTGAATTTAAAGACAGTTGGTGTCTATACAAACAGTTTATAGATAACATCATAATTTTTTGTCATGACTCGATGGATAGATTGGAGCAGTTTCTTCAATTTATCAATTCTTCTACATATTTTTTGCAATTTACCATTACGGTGGACTCTGACTACGTGAATTTCCTAGATGTGTCTCTTGTCAAGAATAGGGAAGTTGGGAGCTTTGAATCAAACCTATATAGAAAACCAACTTATTCCAACTCTTACTTACATTTTCAGAACTGGCATCCTATCCACCAGAAAAAAATCTATTGTCAAGGGTCACTGTGTCAGATTAGCGAGGATGGTCTGTCAAGAAGTCCAGTTCCTTGATGAGTGTAGTAAACTGTTTGACATATTTCTGAAAAGAGGTTATCCACAAAACTTTTTGTGTGAAATTTTCAATGAAGTCAAACGGAAAAGACATGTTGGGTTTTACAGTCCCCTATTAGGATCCAGTGAGACACAAGTAGTTACAAACTGTGGAAATAAGGAGAGCAACATAGTTTTTAGTAAAGCCTTGGTGTTGCCTTATAATTTACACTTCAAAGAGATCAAGCAAACAATTGACAAATATTGGGCCATTTTCAGGTATGATCCAGAGGTTGCCAGCAAACTTGGAGACAGGCCAATCATTGTTTATAAAAAAGAAGCATGTCTTAAGATGATGATTGAGAGGAGCATTTGTAGTTCCAACACAGGGAGAATGAGTAAATGTGGGCACTGTACTCAATGTAAAATGATTTTGGAAGGGACAGAAATTTATATACATGGGTACGGAAGTATTAAGTTAAAAAGGAAGTTCAATTTTGACAGTAAAGGGGTTGTATATGCAGTGGTTTGTCATGACTGTACTTATTTTTATATTGGTAAAACCATTAGGCATTTTAGGTATCAGATTTACCAGCCAGTTATGATATCAATAAGAAAGGTGAGCGTAATGCTCTATTTAGACACCTCAAAGTTCACCCTAAACGTACTTTCAAATTCATTGTTATAGATGGTTTGGAAAACGATCCCCGAGGTGGACCTAGAGCTATTTTTTGGAGGTCTTGGAATTAAAGTGGCAGCTCAAAGTTAATGCTGGGCTCCAACCTGAGTTAAATGATATCATTTCTATCTCTAATTATTTGAAATTGAAGTCTATGCTACTGTTTTAAATGGTGTCATTCATTTCTTCTACATATTCACGTTTTTATGTATTAAAAATGTCCTTATATATACATATATATTTTTTATGCATGTCACTTTAAGTGTTGATTAATGACCTGGGGGCAGGTTTGCTATGATTTTAAAAGTGTCTGTGATTTTATTCTGATGAAGTCCAGACATTGTGCAGATGAAAGCGCTCAATTTTCAATAAATCCAGTGTGGTGTGGAGCTTACAGTGGTTGTTCTTCATTTATTAAGTTGGTGTGTTTGCTGTTTCATTTAGTAAATGAGAGAATGACTATATATTGAATTCAGAATACAAAAAATATTTTCAGCTGTATGTCCAATTTTTGGATGACCTATTTATTCTCTGGAAATTAGATTGCTTGTTTTTAAATGATTTTTTTTATTTATTTGAAAACACTACTAAGTTTTACAAATGAAATATCTCATGATGGGATTAATTTTTTGGATGTGTTTATTTGGGTCTACTGCTTTTCATCGAATACCAGTTATTCGAAAAAGAGCAGTAGACCGCTCAGTTACGCGAAAGTGCACTTATTCAAAAATGCACATTCGCGAACTCATCTTCTACGAACGGATCGCACCACAGTGGAGGACAGCAGGAAAACATGCTATGTCCTCCACTGTGGTGCAGTAGTTATGGACCTTAGGGTTAGGGCACGGGTCATGGTAAGGGGATAGCCCTACTAGCTATCCCCTTACCATAACCCGTGCTCTAACCCTAAGGTCTGTAACTACTGCACTAAAATCAGTAGTAGTCCGTTCGCTGAAGCGAGTTTCACGAAAGTGCACTTTCGATTAAGTGCACTTTCGCGTAACCCAGGGTCTACTGTGTGAGTTCGAAGAAGTGTATTTTCGAACTTATACAGTAGACCCATTTATTTATAAGGATATCAATAAGGATATATTTTCATCTAAAATATATAGGAAACTCATCTTTTGCAATTCATATTTACACTATATGAGAGGGCATATATATATATATATATATATATATATATATATATATATATATATATATATATATATAAAAAACTAAACATAACATCACCAAGTGTCAATTTGTGTAATGATCACATTTGTCCTCAGAAGGTATTTTTTTACAAAGAGTTGGTTTATTTAAAACAAACATTTTTGGATAGACAATACCCCATAAAATGATTGATAAGGTAATCAATGAAATGAGAATTAAGAGAATGGACCAGTTTGCCCCAGTATTGGCTAGACCAATGCAACCAAAACAGTAAAGAAATTCAAAATATTTTTTTGTAGTAATGAACAATATTGGTCGGTCCACACATTTTGTTTTTAAAAATGGAATTAACATTAAGGGCAGATTTGAATGAGGTGGTCAAAAGAAAGTTACTACAGGTAATAAGGGAATGTTTACTTTTGGAGCTTGCACAGAGCACAAATACATAAATGTGCGTACATATATCATGGTGAGACATAACCACAATATATATTATTGTGGGAGACACCATGATTGTTAAACAGCAGGAGTAATATACATTGTAATATGATAAGCCTGCCCTGCATTTTATGTCAGAAAAACTAACAATTAATAGAAGAAAAGAATATACCAGCATTTATACATTTATATGCCATAAAGAAAAAAAACGTAGATGAGTTGCTTTGATATGTCAGCAGGAGGCATGCCTGTTTTCTAGTGATGCTGTGTGCTTAAATTTGCAGTACAATTACTATTTTGATTCTTAAAAGGCATGCTAGGTTTTCCTTTGCTTTTGTCATTAAACATCCTCTGTTTTATTGGGGCTGATCAGAACACAGGTCAGTATGCTCTGTACATTTGGGGTTGAGTAGGAGTAACATTTAGAGTTTACCAGTCACAAATGGAAATCTATTTTGTTTATTTTGGGATAGGTAGCATTAAAATAGCTTAGTTCAGGGAATCACCACAATAGAAGTAATTCGCTGGATAATGCAGGACACGGACACTGAATTTAGTGCTTTTATCCACTTTTATTACGTGAACTTCTTCAGAAACAACTGAACTTTCCCTACTATACCATTATATAATCTTAATTAATCACATGACATCTGTGACATCATTAATTGTTGGTTTTAACCAATTTAAAAATGGATCAAAAGAATACAAAAATTACTTAGAATAATAAAATATACCCTTTTTCTACTTGTATACTAGGAAACACTTTAATTTGATAGTTTTGTTCAGACCGGTTCTTGGTCTGCACCTAAATAAACCTGCCAAAAAGCCTCTTTACATTCTAACATATTCTAGTAGTCACCACTAAAACATAAGGTTATCAACCTTGTCTATGACAAAAAATTGAAATTTCTTGAAATCACTGCAAACAGCAGCATGCCTAGCCAAGGAATTTGTAGAATCTTTCTTCTTAATAGCTAACTGATGTTCATAAATCCTGCATTTCAGACATCTGATAGTTTTGCCTATATAATAGCTTGGGCAAGGTAAACAGGTCGCAATATAAACCACAAACTCACCATTACATGTAAAATGTTGTTTAGCCCAAAGGGTTTTGTTAATATGGCTAAGTGTAACAGGGGATGAAATACTTATAAATCTGCATGGTTTACAATGCTTACAAGCATAAGTACCTTTGACTTTTTGTCCATCATTTTGGCCACCTTTATTTTCACGAGTATGCTCATATTCAAGCATGCTTTTGATGTTTACTACTTTTTTGTATATGAACTTGGGAGTAGTTCCTGTATAAACTACTAGATCTTTATTACCCAACATGACTTTCCAATTCTCTGTAATGATATTTTTAATGTGCCACATTTCGTTGACTATGGGCAATGGAAATGCACTAACATATTGTTCCACTCTGTTATTATTTTTCTTTGAAGGATGGACCAGATTATCAGCCATCTTATCTTTATTACCTAGAATGGGGGAAGAACCCCCCTTCCTAAGTCCCACAACCTGCTATTCCAGTTTTTTCAGCCATTGTTCACTGTAGCCTCTAAATATGAACAAAGACCTTAGGACATTTAACTCATCATAGAAAATATTGTCGTCAGATGTTAAACGACTTAATCTAATGATTTGTCCTTTTGCTACACCCTTTTTCATGTGAGGTGGATGTAAGCTGTCTTTGTGTAAATATTGATTTGCAAAAACTGACTTCCTGAAAATACTACTTGTGAATTTTTTGGTTTCATTATCAAGCAATAAACATATATCCAAGAAATTAATGGACTCTCCAAAACCACTTATCTTGAATTCTAAAAAATCTGTGGTTTGATTTAAATAGGAAACAAAACTGATGAACTTATTATGTCCCCCCCCCAAAAAAAAAGAACAAGTCATCAAAATAGTGATAATATAACTTGACAGTATTTGTGAAGGGATGAACAGTTAAAAACTTTGTTTCCCAATTTGCCATCACTATATTTGCAAATGCTGGGGCAACCCTATCTCCCATCGCTACTCCCGATGTTTGCTTGAACAACTGGTCATTAAATCTAAAATAGTCGTTGTCCAAAACTAAATCCATTAATGAACATATGGTGTTTACCCTAGTGTTTCCAAAATTAGTATTGTGTGTCAAATATTCTCTCAAATATTCTATTCCTGCTACCTGATATATGGATGTATATAATGACTTTACATCCAAAGTAGCAAAACAGATTTGTCCTTGTGGCACTTTAAAATTGTTCATAATTTCCAATAAGTGCCAGGAGTCCCACAAATAATTTTTAGATTTCTGCACTATTGGATTGAGAATATAATTAACCATACAGAGATTGTCTCCATTTTAGATCTACTTGCAGAAATAATGGGTCTGAGTGGTGGATTGTGACTACTATTTTGTACTTTAGGTATGCCAAAAAATGCAGCCATTTTTGGATGGTCTACCTGTAAATAGCTGTAACATTCATTATCAATATCACCTTGGCAAAACATGTAAAATAAAATAGTGTCCAACCTTATATAACTTTTTCTAACATCCTCCATTTCTACTTTCCTATATGTGTGATCTTGTAACATAGATGCTATAGAGTTTGTACAGTCTGTGGTATTCATAACCACAATTTTGTGACCCTTATCTGCCCTCATTATTCTGAGCTCCTGATTTCTACTTAAAGAAATTAAAGCCTGGTGTTCATCCTTGTTCAAATTCAAAATCTCAGGCCTATGGTTTATTTTCCTGAACTCAGATTCACACAGATCTTGAAATACCTGTAAAGTCGCATGTAGTGGTGGATTGAATGTACTTGGCTTTTTGGGTTTGTTAGATCCTATATTAGATGTGAAACTGCCACTTTCCATGATGTCATGCATAATGTAATTCAAATTAAGCTTTCTAATAGTAAATAGTGCGGGAAGAAATAGCCAAGGATTTGTTATGGCTAGGCTTGTATAGGCCCTAGGGCCGATAACCTAGTACCAACCTATGAACCTATGAACCTAAGATACAACCTAAAATCAGTAATAACATCCATTATTTTCATAGAACAATTAGGAATAAATGAAAAACATTTCTTTAAAACAGCTACCATGTCATTGGACAAAACAACATTAGACAAATTTAAAATTTCATGTCCATAAATCTGTGTTGAAATATCAGAAGTGCAGTTAAGGATAGTTTGGCGAAATATTCAGGCCCGCACACTTTAAATGGTTGTAATTCGAAAGAGTTCCACCAAGAAAATGCTGGATTACATCATCTCATCAGTGGCATTTACCCAGAAGGAAGTGGACGTTCAGGTGACCATGGAGAACATAGTGAGTGTGGCGTTCTGACAAACAACAATGTCTTGCAACATGTTTTTCAGAGAACGGATAATCCATTTTCCAGCATTTGTGAGTTGATGGACATGAATGCAGTAAGTAAACATCAACAAGACAATAATAATGCAGATTTAACAAACTGTAAAAGGTTCATATGTGAACTAGAGAAACAGACTATTAGGTTTGTAATTTTGGACATTGAGATAAAATATTTAAAGGAATGTATTAAACGAAAATGTGTTCCGCAAGGACTAAGGACTGCCAAATTTCCTAACTGTGCAATTCCCGGAGAATTTGTATAATGAATTGGTGAAGTTATATAATGAAATGGGAATCAATATGATGAGCATTTTGATAACATATTATAGTGAGGAACTTTGTAAGGTGAAGGATGCAATGCATGAGCTGGATACATGCATTGAAGTGTTTGTTTGTTTCCCCAACTTTCACCAGCTATATAATGGTATAGGGGCTAAAGCAGATAGGCAGCAAGCCTCTATCATTTAAAGGAAACAGTCCAAGTTAAAAAGAGACATTTTAGCATATAATAATCACAATGCATATGGTTTGAAAGAGAGAAATATGACGATAGACAATTCAAACACTGGTGTTACAATGGAAGCTGTGCAGCAGTGTAACAACAATATAGATGGGACTGGTATTGACAATAGTAGTACCCCCAAGGAAATGGGGGACAAAACCAACACTGTTGCCAACAGTATTAGTTCTGGGAATGGAGTAGACAGAAATGACAACAATATGGCTGGTGTGGGTAGTTATGCTCACGTGGTTTCATCTTCTGAAAATAATAACTCTATGCATGACAGTGGTCCTTTTATAGTGGACAAAATGGGGAACAAACAGACACCAAAATAGTCAAATACGACCCAAAACAAGGGCAAAGGGAGAGGGAAATGCAGAAAGAAATGGTAACGGATATTTCAACACAGATTTATAGACCTGAAATTTTAAATTTGTGTAATGTTGTTTTGTCCAATGACATGGTATCTGTTTTAAAGAAAGGTTTTTCATTTATTCCTAATTGTTTTATGAATATAGCGGATGTTATTATTGAGTTTAGGTTGTATCGTAGAAAACTTAATTTGAATTACATTATGCATGACATCATGGAAAGTGGCAGCTTCACATCTAATATAGGATCTAACAAACCCAAAAAGCCAAGTACATTCAATCCACCACTACATGCGACTTTACAGGTATTTCTAGATCTGTGTGAATCTGAGTTCAGGAAAATAAACCATAGGCCTGAGATTTTGAATTTGAACAAGGATGAACACCATGTTTTAATTTCTTTAAGTAGAAATCAGGAGCTCAGAATAATGAGGGCAGACAAGGGTGGCAAAATTGTGGTTATGAATACCACAGACTGTACAAACTCTATAGCATCTATGTTACAAGATCACACATATAGGAAAGTAGAAATGGAGGATGCTAGAAAAAGTTATATAAGGTTGGGCACTATTTTATTTTACATGTTTTGCCAAGGTGAAATTGATAATGAATGTTACAGATTTTACAGGTAGACCATCCAAAAATGGCTGTATTTTTTGGCATACCTAAAGTACAAAATAGTAGTCACAATCCACCACTCAGACCCATTATTTCTGCAAGTAGTTCTAAAATGGAGACAATCTCTGTATGGTTAGATTATATTCTCAGTCCAATAGTGCAGAAATCTAAAAATTATTTGTGGGACTCCTGGCATTTATTGGAAATTTTGAACAATTTTAAAGTGCCACAAGGACAAATCTGTTTTGCTACTTTGGATGTAAAGTCATTATATACATCCATAGATCAGGTAGTAGGAATAGATTATTTGAGAGAATATTTGACACACAATACTAATTTTGGAAACACTAGGGTAAGCACCATATGCTCATTAATGGATTTAGTTTTGGACAACAACTATTTTAGATTTAATGACCAGTTGTTCAAACAAACATTGGGAGTGGTGATGGGAGCCAGGGTTGCCCCAGCATTTGCAAATATAGTGATGGCAAACTGGGAAACAAACTTTTTAACTGTTCATCCCTTCACAGATAATGTCAAGTTATAGTTTTGTTATATTGATGACTTGTTCTTTTTGTGGGGGGGGGGGGACTTGATGAGTTCATCAATTTTGTTTCGTATTTAAATCAAACCACAGATTTTTTAGAATTCAAGATAAGTGGTTTTGGAGAGTCCATTAATTTCTTGGATATATGTTTATTGCTTGATAATGAAACCAAAGAATTCGCAAGTAGTATTTTCAGGAAGTCAGTTTTGCAAATCAATGCTTACACAAAGACAGCTTACATCCACCCCACATGAAAAAGGGTGTAGTGAAAGGACAAATCATTAGATTAAGTAATTTAACATCTGACGACAATATTTTCTATGATGAGTTAAATGTCCTAAGGTCTTTGTTCATATTTAGAGGCTACAGTGAACAATGGCTAAAAAAATTGGAACAGCAGGTTGTGGGACTTAGGAAGGGGGTTGCTTGGTCTATCCTTCAAAGAAAAATAATAACAGAGTGGAACAATATGTTAGTGCATTTCCATTGCCCATAGTCAACGAAATGTGGCACATTAAAAATATCATTACAGAGAATTGGAAAGTCATGTTGGGTAATAAAGATCTAGTAGTTTATACAGGAACTACTCCCAAGTTCATATACAAAAAAGTAGTAAACATCAAAAGCATGCTTGAATATGAGCATACTTGTGAAAATAAACGTGGCCAAAACGATGGACAAAAAATCAAGGGTACTTATGCTTGTAAGCATTGTAAACTGTGCAGATTTATAAGTAATCCATCCTCTGTTACACTTAGCCATATTAACAAAACCTTTTGGGCTAAACAATATTTTATGTGTAATAGTGAGTTTGTGGTTTATATTGTGACGTGTTTATCTTGCCCAAGCTATTATATAGGCAAAACTATCATATGTCTGAAATGCAGGATTTACGAACATCAGTTAGCTATTAAGAAAATAGATTCTACAAATTCCTTGGCTAGGCATGCTGCTATTTGCAGTGATTTCAAAAAATTTAAATTTTTTTGTCATATACAAGGTTGATATCTTATGTTTTAGTTGTAACAATAAGAATATGTTAGAATGTAAAGAGGCTTTTTGGCAGATTTATTTAGGTGCAGACCAAGAACCAGGTCTGAATGAAACTATCACTTTAAAGTGTTTCCTGGTATACAAATAGAAAAAGGATATATTTTATTATTCCAAGTAATTTTTGTATTCTTTGGATCTATTTTTAAATTGTTTAAACCAACAATTAATGATGTTGTGGATGTCATGTGATCAATTAAGATTATATAGTGGTATGTATGGTAGGGTAAGTTGAGTTGTTTCTGAAGAAGTTCAAGTAATAAAAGTGGATGAAAGCACTAAATTCAGTGTCCGTGTCCTGCATTATCCAGTGAGTTACTTCTATTGTGGTGTTTCTAAGTTTTAAGTTTCAATGAGTTTTGTTAGTTCAGAAAATGTAACTAATGTTGTTTGATTGATGATTGGAGGATTGATGTTTATTTAAATTGGCACTTGCTGATATAACAAACTGAAATGCACAGTAGTCATTCTGAGGCTGTTTAGGTGGTGTTACCTTGTGAAATTGGCACCACTCTTAAGTATCTATTAAATCTCAGTGGCATTTGTTGCCCCTACAAAGTTGTCTTTCTATTATTCTTTAATTTTTAGGATCCATGGCACATTTCCTTTACACTATCTGGTTTGTTTTCTTTGTGCTATCTTTATCCAGTGCAGAGAATGGTCACTTTGTTCCTGATATTATCATCTGCATAAGGGCACCTTTCCCACTGAAATAACTAAAAGTATCTCATCTAAATCAAACATTTATGCACTATTTTTTATTTATTTATTTTTTAATGAATCTTACCTGCTTGCAGCCCTGCACAAGTCATGGGCATTTATTGTGTGCATGCCCACAAGTGTCCTCATCCTCTCACTTCTTGTTGGCAACCCACTTCACTCTCCCTTCATCCCCCAACAAGCACCCCTGTACTTCTACTCTTATACTTCCTTCTAAAATCCATTACACTCCTATATCCCAAAATTGCTGTCAGTCACAAACAAATGAACTAATCAGTCCATTCATTACCATTTTAAAGTAAACCTGTTAAAATAAGATACTGTACTTTAAACTCCATTGTAATCTGATACTGTGTGTACAACAGATTATTGTATCCACCATGACATTACACAACACTTTTACATTAGCTCTGCCCACAGTAATAGTGACTGCTTTAGTGTTATTAATGATATCTATTAAATACCAATGCCCAACATACCTTAATACATATAACCTTAACAGAACACAACCACATTACCTAAAGTGTACTCATTTCAGAATACAAATTGCTGTCTAACTATTTAACATAAAAAATACAGATTTACTTTTAAATTACAAGGCTATCTTGACTACTGCAAACCCAAAGAAATAAATCAGAATAACTACAGAAATTAGGACCCCCCCTTGAAAAATACATACTACCATTTATAAGTTTATTGCACAGCAGAGGCATTGAAATTTACTCAGGACCTACCTTTTTCAACTCTAACTTTAAATAAACGTATTTGCTAGAAACAATAAAAATATATAACTGAACTGCATGCACAACTTAAATAGCAGCTATTATTGAAACCTGGCTAAAGTTGTATACAGAAGATGAAAAAAATCTGCCACTAAACTGTGACATAATATGATTAGACTGAAAAACAAAAAGAGCCAAAGGAGTCTTAATCCTCTGCTCAAACCTTAGTCCATATCCAGCTATAACTTATCAAACCCAACCTTTGACTTAAAAGAATTGCTTCTAGCTACTGTTCACATTAATCAATCCAAGTGCTTCATATTGTTGCAATATACTTTCCATCTAACTTAACATCTAATAATACTGAAACATTCTTCTCTGGCTAATAATCAATCTAAAACATGAACATAATTGCACTTGCAGATGTTAACATAGCCTGGCCTACACCATTAACCAACCTAGCTAATTTCAAGAAACAAACAGCCATTAACATATGTAGTCTAAACCAACTAATTTTTCAATTGACCAGGAGACAAACTAACAACAAAAATAAGTATGCTGAGCTAGATATTGACAAATGAACCTGACAACAGGGATGCTACTTGGCAGCATGAACCTTGGCTCTAGATGATTATCACTGTTGATGTGACACCCCAACCCCTTGTACAAAAATGGGAAAAGGGGTTGTGGAAGGATGCTACCTGACTCACTAACTGACCATAACACAACCTAGATAATCTGACAGAATAATAAAATGCAAAAATGCATATAATACAATTATGCCCATATTAAACAAATTCTAACAGTTTGCCTTCAACGCATTCCTAATGCTCGGTGACCAGTCAGTGCTAAAATAACAGCACTTAGATAATACTGTAACATTCATCAACCAAACTTTCCTATTTTTAGCTCATTAATTCCAATAAGTAAAATCACACACAGAAAAAAAGCATACACCTGCATCCTAATTAGTACTTAACACAAAACAGATAATAACACTAAGGGTTACGGCATGGAAACAATACAAAAAAGATCAATCAATTTTATCATTGCAACAAATAAGAACTCTAAGGAATCAAGTAAAATGTTTGCAATAAAGAGACAAATGACAGTTCTTCCTATAATCATCACACAAAAAATTGTATACAGTTTGAAGAACTATGCCAATAATTAACTGACTCCAGGCAGAAAAATATTAGCTAAACTCAGTTGTAGATTAATCAAACTACAATGTATATTGCAATTTAAATACCCAGTTAATTCAAACAGCTACTTTAAATAAACAATCAGCATAATCCATCATCCCTATATTTTACTATGCCAACAACATGAAGTTCTTTCAACATACACCCTGTGCTACTAGATCATATCAGAAAACTGCAACAAAATGATAAGACCTACAATACCCCTCTTTAAAATGAAAGTGTTGTGAGAGTCTTTGGAAAAGTGATAGATAATTGTCTTGCTTTTGACCATCATGTTGTAACTGTGGTTAGGAAATCCTTTTACCTGGAGCAGATAATTCAAAAGGTATTTCACCTAGATCTGCAGATGTTCTTACCCTTCTGTACTACACATTCATCAGACCTATCATTAGAAAGACCCCAGAGGTTCCTAAGTGAACAGATCACAGGCTTAAAAGGAAAGAGCTGCCAGGAATGACTAGAAGCTGTGTCCCAGCATTCAGTGTCCTGTAGACTCTGTGTAGGTGATCTGTGCCTGACCTTTTGTGCCATTAGGGATCTGAATAGCCTCACTAACACTAGAACAAGAGATCTCAACCTGCTTCAGCAGATAAACAAAACATATTGTAGAGAAAGATTTTTTACATAATGCCTGCCCCTTCACTGGAAAAAGCTTACACTCCAAATTAAGAAATGTGAAACACTTTCTTCCTTCAGAAAGGAATTAAACAACTTCATAGATGTATACTAGGCTAATGACCGTTAGGGCCTTTCTAAGCCTAACCATGCATCCATCAAAGGTGAGAATCAAACCCTCTATTTTGTGCCTGTGAGGTAAACACCTTAAACATTAAGCCAATACAATGTGTAGCCACAAACACCACAAGCATAACTGGCCTGTCACTGCTTGAGAAATGAGTTAAGGTCTAGGGTGGGTACTGCCAAGACCTAAATGGCCACACCACCCTATTGCCTTGTATTTTCTGTGATTTATGATTCTACTACATTAGCATCTGATAGCCAACCTGGAGAATACCTACCAAATGCCATAGAGGTAATAGCATTTCCTGTTGTTATCCTCATAAGCAGATCTATATAAGAAATCTATTTGATGACATCATGAAAAAGTCATATATCAAGACAGGAACTCAGTAGAATTATCCAATTACAGACCCATTACCATTAATATTTGATTGTTTGGAAGTTATCAAAGCATGTATACTCAAGCAAATCCATGGTCACCTAATGAAAATAATCTAAAATTTCCATGTCTTGGATAGCTTAAGCATCTCCTCCTCCTTTCAAGGCTGCACACCTGACACACTTCTCCACCCAGCTCATATTAATGAACTTTTGAGCTACAACTTTCTAGTTCACTTCCACCCGTCTTCTTTCACAATTTGTCCTTTTGTTCTGATGCCCAGGATATGGTTATTTCTCTCTCTCTCTCTCTCTCTCTCTCTCTCTCTCTTCCTCTCAACCTCATATTAGCATTCACTGCAGTTATATATTGTTTGACATCAAGTATACCCTAGATCCCTAATATTCTGCTAGATCAAATATACTTCATAGCAACACTGACCCCTCTTTCCACTTCATTCAAACTGTTTGCATATGTCTGCCACATTTTAAGATCCCTGTCACCCAGAAACAATTAGATTTGACTGACAATGTACATTACTGATGGGAAGAACATCATCTAACCCACATTATACCAATCGTCATGTTCACCCAGTCATTCTACCTATTCAGTAGAGTACACATCACTGATATTCAGTCCAACATACTCTTCTGCCTAGAAGATGCTGATATAGAGATAATCGTTAATTTCTTTAAACCCAAATATTTGGACCACTTGCATCTATCAAAATGTGTTATCAATACTCAGTGATTTTCCTAATGAGGTTGGCATAATGGTTAAGGTGATAACCTTACAGACACAAGGTGCAGGGTTTGATTTTCATGTGGAGTAATTGGCTAGGCTTAAAATGGCCCACAAGGGCAGTTAGCTTAGTAGTAATCTATGAACCTATAAACCTATGATGCAATCACTGACTTGGACTCATGATGCATAATCCAGACAATTCTCCAAACTCACAAAACATTTCCAAAAACTGTTAATTACAACATCCCCATATAATCCAACTCTGATATACAGTTATATGCAAACAGGTTCAAAGATTATGACTCCCCCACTTCTTATAGACAATCACTCTATTATTTGCAAAGTTAGCAATTCTGTGAGCAAAATGCAAAGACCAGAACAGAATCTTTCTGGCCCCCTCTCCCAGTCATTGTTAGCATTTCAGATAATACAGCATTTTCTGCTATTCTCAAAACCAAATTATATTTTAAGGTCTGGATCCCATTTGTAAACCCTTGTCCCAAACCAGCATCTTCTGTTATTCCAAAGAGATAATACAACTTTATGGTATCAAAGGTCTCCTAATGTCAGAAAGCACAACCCTCATTTTCATCCCTGGTTTCTTTTCAGTACAGTCCATAAAATCCTCTGATATGAACCAGTTTTTAGCTAATTTACAATCACATGTGAAACCCACATGTTCCAAGTCAGTTCACCACCATATACCTCTTCAAACCTCACTGCCAGAATCCCTACACATACCATTTCATTTGCATTCCTGAACAAAATGGGCCAAAAATGTGCATGTCCTTGGGATCCCCCTTACTTTTAGGTATAACCACAACTGAGGCCATGCAGAGTGACTCCAGTAGACAACACTTCTCCAAAGCCATTGCTTAAAATAGACCTGCAAGACTGCAATGATTGCCAGCTCTATCCCCTTATAAAAATCTGCACTGAATCCATTGAGTCCTGCAGCCTTTTGCAAGTATAAATGATGGATAGTGGTCACTGTCTTAGCAACACTGCAACCTTTATTCCTTTCTGCCTGTTTCTGACACCTATGCATCCAGTCTGTCACTTTACTCTTTTAGACAGCCTTCACCAAGAATATCCACTCACTACTCATATTTTACCACTTTGATAATTTCCTCAATTCTTTCTTCATTTAGATTCCCAGCCAGTAACCCACTACCAACTTCTCCATCCACCCACCAACACATAGCTCACCTATCCAACTCTACTTTAACCTTAAGCATTCCTATCTCACTTATTTACTCTTTTATACTGTTTTATATCTACAACTAACTTCTTACCAGATTGTCATTCCCTTAATGGTCATTGCAAAACTTCATTTCTACAACTCTTCACTATCCTTCTCATCTCATGCACTTGTTCTTCCCTCTGTGCAGCTTTGATTGTATCCTACTCTTCCCCTTCCTTCCCTTTCCCCACCCCATTTCTTTATATGACTTCCTGCACCATACAGTGTGCCCATTCAGCTTACACTGCCTCTCTCTCCACTTCCTACAGTTCCACCTCTAGTTGCTCAATCTTGCAAAGTCTCCCTAATCCAAAACATGTATGCATAAACCAAGATACTCTTTTCTTCAGTCTTCATGTAAAATTCCATCCCATGTCTTTTTCGACTAAAAACTAGTCCAATCCACAGGATTTATTATATCAATCCAAGGACATGTGAATGCTTTGTGGTCACATTTCTCAGCCTTCCTATGTGTACAAACTCTAGTATATCCATACTGCATAGCAAATCCTTCTTGCAGCTCAGATGGAACCCATCTCTACAAATCACCCCCTTAAGTTCTGTGTTTATCACTACTCTGTAGACCATGCCCTCCTCCATTGCTTATCGACATTAAGTGCCATACTGCATTCAAATAAAGTGGCAATCTTTTTCATACCATGTTTAAGGCCATAAAAGCTGCCTAATATTGTTATTACTCCTAAAACTGAACAATTCATCACTAGCCACTGGCTTTCCCAACCATTTCCTTTGTGATCTCCTTCCCAAACTCCTTACTCCTCAGGATAACAATTTTTCTCTTCTGCCCATTTTGCAATCCACCCATTACACCTGTATAGTCTTTATGCTTCCCCCTGTTTGCTGTCACATCTTGTGATATGACCACCATCCCTCTACTAGATCCATTCAACCTTGTATTCACCATTTCCCTCAATGGGATGGTTCAAATCCTCCCCTCACATCTGACATGAGGAACTAAGAGAGCACAGTGCCTGGTCCCCCTTCCATCTGACTGCTCCAGTACCTGGCCCCCAAACAATCACAAAAGCAGTAACCAACAAATAAATTTCAGCATCTAAAGCCAGACTAATAAGCACAAAAGATGCTGCAGAGTAAAAGGCAAGCCACTTTAACCAAGATAACAAGGTAGCTTTTACTCCTGTAGTAAACGGACTTCCTCAGAATCAAAAAAGCACCCCTAATAACTGCCTACCATCAGAAGGTTCTGTCTTTCCACCCTGTACTTCCTCAGTTCAAATATCATATACAATGACAGTAACACCCAACTTCATTTTCCATTTCTACAGATATTTAATCCTTCCTGTGCCAAAACAGCATCTCTCAACAACTGACAAGACAAGAGCTGTCTCACTGATACAGCCTAGAGACTCACTCAATTACCAGTCCAAACTCAGGTGTCAAAATACCAGTAAACTGCTATCACTCTCACTCCCTACCCTGTGCCTACAGTCACTATACTTTAAGCCCCATTAGGTCCTAGCAACAACAAAGAATCACAACACATCCAGTCATACTATAATATGCAGTCAGCAAGGCATCCAAACATATAGAACATCACAGACATTTAAAAAACACATCAAAGCAAACTTCTGTATTCCTAGATCTTAACTGACCCAGTTCCCTAAGCCAACACACACATCATCTGGTTGTGGCCACATGTTGTGCCCCCCAAATAGCCCTTAGCCTTCCATCAATCAGAAATCAGCCTTACACATCAAATATGCTGGGATTTCTATTCTTCCATCACTTAGTAAAGCACTTGAAAAATTAGTTTACTATCAACTCACCCATTACATCTCCCAGTATCATCTACTATCCCCAAAACTAGATGGCTTTTGGGCTGGTAGGAGCACTTCTACTGCACTTTGGATCCTTATTGGTAGCATCCTCCTGTCTATAGACAAAGGCTTCCTCACTGGAACCATATTTATTGACCTCACCAGAGCTTTTGATCTGGTTGAACATAACATACTTTTAGCTGACCTAACTGACACTGGAGTTAGCCCATATATGGCTCTTGGTTTAAAAATTGTTATAGTTCCAGTTGAGGCTTCTCTGTGTAGTTTCAAAACACCCTATCTTCATAGGTTCATAGGTAGGTACTAGGCTATTGCCCCTAGGGCCTATATAAACCTAGCCAAAAAGGTAACCTGGCTTTCATCACCCAAGAAAATTATTTTCCTGTGCCCCTATCAAGCAGAGCCACAGAATCAGTGTTAGGTAGACTACCGCCTATGTGGTAGTTCATGGGTACAGAGTTTTTTACCAAAGGGGATGTCAATGCACCTTTTGGCATTGAGCTTGAGGCCATGGCTTTGACACCAGGCATCTGTCTCAGTGAGGCCCTTTTGTAGGCTGTCCATATCGTTAGGAGTTTCGATTATGGCTCTATGGCTTAGTTAGCCAAGGACCTTCTGTGTTAGCCTGTACTTCAGAGAAGTAGCCACCAAACAGGAGAGTACCCAGGACTGAACCCTGTGGTACTCCACTTGTCACTGGTCTGAAGTCGGATTTGAAGTCTGACACTTTCACAGTGTGGGTTCTGTTAGTAAGCCAGTTGGCAACCCATCTTGTGACATAGGGATTTATACCTAGTTTAGTGAGTTTATATATAATTCCACTCTCCTCTCTTCCACTTCTCTTCTTCCACTTCTCTCCTTGAAGGATTCCCATGAGGGTCCATTCTGGCTTCCCTTTGTTTTTCTCATTTTCATTAGTAAATTCCCACTTGACCGCCTTGTCTTACTTTATGGTGATGAGATGCTATTTCACTCATACCTGACCTCCTCTTCTATTCATCAACAATTACAGGATGACTTCCTTTCTCTTAACAAATAGCTTAATAACAGAAAGCTAATTCTGAACAGTTCCAACACTAAAACAATGCTGTTTGGTACATGTGCAAATGCCAAAATAACTCACAATCTCTTCTTATTAGTGTCCACCTTGACAACCCCACTGATAATGTTAACTTAGTATATGGCTTGATCCCTTCACCTTCATCTAGAACAAACCAGAAGAAACTAAATTCCCTCCTATGTTGGTCCTATAACATTTCCCCCATTTTCTCCAGACCAGCCAGGAATGCCATAGACAAAGGTAGTATTAAAGAAAAACTCCACTATCATCCAGACTAGAAACAGCTCCATCTGCCATTTCATTATACTCACCCCTACAAATGAGCATCATTGTATCACTCTTAATAAAGTCAATTGGCTGTCTGAAAACCTGCCAACCTTTACTGGTTAACTCAACTCTATAAGCTCCTCAAATAAAACTCATTTCCTTCCTTTGCTTCCAACCTAGTAGGACAACTCCCACACTTACGCCCACACCAGTTAAGAAGTCTACACCTTTCTGGTCTACATCTTCATTGTTCCAGAACAAGACTTAATTGCACCAACCATGCTTTCCCATCCTATGCCCCAAACTCTGGGAAACTCTCTCTCCAAATCTTAAAGACCTCACTTCTTAACCTTCCTTCTGTGTTCAGCTTAAAAACATCTCAAGTCCAAGTCAAATTGGACATACTTTTCCTCTAGACACATTCCCCAATCCCCCAATCTCCTGTCACCAACCATGCACCTTTTTCTCCTTTACATTAATTCCAAACACTAATCTAGTGACAGTTCTTCCACATTGTATATATCATATATAGTTAATTTCTGTTTGCCCTTTCCTTACTTTTGCCATATTTTACACTTTGTGCTCTTTCCCTTCACTTTATTAACTTCTTCATCTTTCTTCTTACTCTAATCATACCTTCTTCCTGCTGTTTCTTATACTGTGCACTTTGGTATTATTACTGTTATTTATTCATTCATTGCTGTTTACAACACCATTGTGTTTGTATTTGTAATACTTCTTGTTAACTTGCTTGCCTACTGCCATTTATATTAGTCTGGGCTGAGACTGAAATAGATCTATTTAGATCAGCACTCTACCCCAGTCAGCATACTGAAATAAATAAATAGATAAATAAATAAATATATAAATAAATAGAATGTGGAATGTAAAAATACCTATGCCACATGCAAATGAACAGTTCTAATGGGCTCCAAAAGCAGCCATCCCAAGTTAAATGCCATAGGTTATACCTCATAGGTTCATAGGTAAGTACTAGTCTAGTTGCCCTTTGGGCCATTTTAAGCCTAGCTAATTCCCCTCAATGGTGAGAGTCAAATCCTGTTCCTTGTGTTTGTAAGTTAAACCCATTAACAATTATGTTAACCCCCCTAACCTCCATGGGGGGGGGGGCTGGGTATCCTCTCAAGGGCAGATGCCTATTCCCAATCACAATTTAGTGCACTTACCACCAAGGTACACTGCTGTCTCCTTATGACATTCTCCCATATTGTTTACAGCTTTAATTTAAGGTGTCCACTATTGACAGCAAGTGAGCATCATCCCCACAAATGAATATAGACCCAACTATAAAAATGAATGTAGATAATATAACCCCCTAAAGATAGTTGTAAAGCCAACAGATACAGGTAATCCCTCATGGGTTTCATCTTCATAGTATATGCATTCAGCAGTATGCCATATTATTGCTACTCACGCAGGAGGTACATGCTGTAGCAGCACATGTACCTTTTAGGTATCCATCTATGTAACAACCACTTACTGCAGTGCAAAAATAATAGTTACACTCTCTATCACATTTTCAGTAATTTATGCTACAAAATACATGAAGTACTGTAATATGAAAAGGTCAGAAAGACTAATACAGAACTCCACAGGTTCAGTGGACATGCCTCTCTCTCCCAATTTGTGTGTCAAAAAACAACATCAAAGCCTGCCTCTATGGCACAGAAGGATGGAGCCCTTACTGCAATCCAGGCAAGAGTGATTTGAGTAGTAGTCCTGGTGTTAGAGGAGCTAGGCAGGGGGGAGAGCAATGAAGGAGTGTGGTCCGCTCATATCACCTGGGTGAATGCAGAGGGCAGGGGGTGCTCAGGAAACATACAAGAATGTGTAATTTCTCTTGTGAAGACCATAGACACTAGTTCCCATGCTTGAGGGAATCAGGTTGGGCTACTTGCTTGCAACATCCCTTGTGGAAGTGAGGAATGACCAGTAGGATAGCCCATCGCATGTGTCCCTTTGGCTCCACAAAGTGGGTATTTGTAGGGAACAGAGTACAACTAAACAAAGAAAAAATACTTAATTCATGTAATCCTGCACAAGAAGAGACTAATTAACACTTTTGCTTCCTGGGATCTTCTAAGCCAGGAAACCACTTGCTTCCTGAGGGCTTTTTCTGCAAAATAACACATTTTATTAAATTTATGGTATCTGATAAATGGTGTAAGTTACAAAAATGTAAAATATGTTCTCTGTCTGTTAGACTATGATCTATACACCTGTGTTAGTATCAAAGGTCTATCTGTAGATGCTTATTTTATATTGCAGATTTGTGAAAGAAAAACTGTATTTTTTGTCAACAAATAGTACTGCTGTGTTCAGACAAATGGTATTATATCTCTAAAAGAGAGCAAAATTGACCCAAAATATCAGTGATGGAATTGTTCGCCTGTTCAAGAGATTTTCAATGATGTATTTCAAGAGGTAATACTATACTGCTTCTTTGTGGTACTGCCGAATATGTCCAAATTATGCCTATAAACATTTCACAATATTTCAAAACAATATTAATCTACAAAACCATCTGTGCTAAATGACAGGTATCAGTGGCAACATTGCGTGCGCATAGGTTCATAGATTAGTACTAAGCTAACTGCCCTTGCGAGCCATTTTAAGCCTAGCCAATTATCCCTTGTGAGACACGAACCCTGCACCTTGTGCTGATAAGGCAGCCGCCTTAACTATTAGGCCACCTAATAGCTTGTAAAAAAAATGTGGCACCATTTGATCAACTGTTGCTCTCACAGCTTTTATGACATTAATGCAGTTATCAAAATCTAGATGAGTCATAACTGCCTTACCAAAAATATGTCAAAATGTCTTCATATTATCCACCATGATTTGATGTCAATATTTACTAACAGACACTGCTTGAAAGCACCAACCCCAACTTGGCAGAACCACAACCTCTTTTTGCATTATTAATGTAAACATGGAAATATACTCTACTTTTTCATAACTATTTGTACATACTCTGTAATTACTCCAGCTCTGCACATTCCATGCTGACCATTTCACTGTTATGCTTAAAAATCATGTCAGCTTGTAGATGTCACCTTGCTGCCTTAATTTTATGTATGTGACTTTGCCAGGGCATCAAAAATTAGATTTTGGAAACAGTGAAGAGTTGAAGAATATACTCGTTTCAGGAATATAGAGAAGTCTGTGTAAAGATGAGTATTCTCTTACAGGGTACACAGGAACTCTGCTTTCCTGTTGACTATAATCTTGTAGGAATCGATGGGTTAAATCACTCTAATGGCTGCCACAGCCTGTTCCAGTTAACCTTCACGTTGGTTAATAGGAATGAATGTACCAGTCGACTGGGGTGGGGGCTGATGGTCAACAGGTAGCGAGGGCAAAGAGTTTGAAAAAAACCTAAAAAACAGCATGAGTAATCAGTACTTGTTATCTGGTTATATATTCTTTAAAAGCTTTAACCATAAACCCATCATCACACAACTTCTCAATCCCCTATAATCAGTGTTCATCCTTTGGATAATCCATGGAGAAGGTTGGCATCTGAAAACTTGCTTCTGAATGGAAACAACCACTTCAAATGTTCTTAAAGATCCAAAATGTGCAGAACACAGTTACTTGGTCAGCTCTAAAAGTCCACATTTCCACACATATGTCCCTTCATGAAACCGAGGGAATGGCAGCATACCCTTTAATAGCACAGTAAGTTAAGGCTTCTAATTGGTGCACTGGAACACTGTCTGACACATCCAACAGGTAGGCTACTTTGAGATGCCATCTATACACAGGGACCAGGTTGTCAAGAACATCAGCACTTCAGGAGTACACATGCAAAAGAAAATATTGAAGAAGTGATTTTATCATTTGGACAACACACAGACTCCATAACCACTACCTACTCATACCTGAAATATCAGAATGCTGCCCCTCAAACAGGCTTCAAAAGGCTGGACATTAGCTCCTGCCAATTCTACTTGCAAGTGTCTGTTTGGTCCCAATAATATCCAGTTTTATAGCCCTCACCATGTCTGTTATGGTCATGAGGAAGGATATCACCATTTATGTAGGGAGCTCTTTTTTTTGTTTGTCTGTCTGTCTGTTTGCTTGTTTATTTGCCAGTCTGTCTGTTTGCTTATTTGTTTGCTGGCTTGCTAACTTTGTAGGTACTCTGGTTCTGGGACCCTTTATAGTTATAATTCTGACTAAAAGGCTAAAGGTCAGTGCAAATGCTGTATGTGATACAATGAACAAAGCACACAAATAGATTCATTTTGTAAACTACAATCAAAATATAACTCCCTACAAACATTTCTTGCCTTGGAAAACATCAGTATATGCATCATCACAGAGACCTGGTTCAGGACGAATGAAAGCACTCCATCAGTGGAGTGCTTTAATGCCCATTGCATATTTAGGTCCTCTGCACTAGATGAAAGCACTAAAGGTGTTAGTGTCTCAATATTCTTAAAAAATAATGTCACCCCTAGACTCATTAGACAAGATAACAACCTAGAACTCCTTCACTTGCAGCTGACTATCAACAAAACTCCTTATCGTATTATAGATAAATATAGGATCTAGTCTATGCCCCCCTCATCCCATACCTCCTATCTGACTAGTAAGGAGACCCTATGCATTAAGACAAACTTCTTTTCCTAGCAGACTTCAATTACCCTTCAACCAAATGGGACACCTATAAATCCTCAGACATGTATGCCCAGAAATTCCTGGACTTCATCAATGCAAATTCTTTGAACCAGTCAGTCCACACCCCAGCTAAGGGTGATACAATCCTGGACTTAGTCCTTACCAATATAGGACAACTTTGCTCCCCACCAATTATAACTTCCTCTGTGGTCAAATTGGACCACATATCAGTCACATTCACCCTAAGACTGAAGTCAGAAGCATCTTCCAGTACCTTGGTATTCAGAGATTATGCCAAGGCTAATGTACAGTATATGAGTGATAACAACTTGATGATCCCATTGCTTATGCAGAATCCTTTACTGCCAAGTTCTATGCACATGTTATCTCTCCCCTCTCTGAAGTAAGATGGAAAATTACTCTTGATAATTTAACAGGGAAATCAACCAAAGCCAGGTGTGAGGTAAAAATAGCCACCCAGGTAAAGGATAACCTCAAAGCCTTCTTTAACTGTGTTAGAAAATTCAGAAACATGTACTGTACTGTGAAGAGGCAATAATAAATGATATCACGTACTCAGACCCAGAGGACATAGCCAATCTACTAATGGATAAATTTAACGTAAACATTACCCTCTCTCCACTTCTATATTTCAAGATCATGTATTCACATTTACACCGCCCCAAAACCTCCCAAGAACAAGTCCATAAACTGCTATCTAAAGATAAGAACAATATCTCTTTGGGTCCAGATAACATATTGGGCTACCTTCTGGCCAACATGAAAAAGGACTTGTCAGACTCCTACAGAGGCTGTTCAATATCTGCCTCCAAACATGCTTCATGCAAGGTGAATAGAAGACAGCAACTGTTGACCCCTTACACAAAGGTGGAGTGTCAATGGACCCAGGAAATTATAGACCCAAAAGCCTGACCAGCATCATCTGTAAGACTACTGAAAGAGTTATTATGGAATTAATGAATAAGGACATAGGTAACCTACAAATTCTGAATCCAAGCCGGTTCAGATTCTTCAAGGGCAGATTTAGCTTACTTAATCTGGTTGACTTCTTCAAGAAGGTTACTGAAACAATAGATATAAACATATCAGTCCACACTGCATATCTAGACTTTGCAAAGGTGTTTGACACCATCTCAAACTCAGGTATTGTAGATACACACTCCCAGCTAAATGTGAACCCCTACGTAACTCACTGGATAGCATACTGGCTCACAAATAGAACCAAAGAAATTAGACTGGGGGCTTTACATCCTCCAAAAGACCTGTCACTAGAGATGTACTCCAAGGTTCACTCTTTGGGCCACTCCTCTTTGGTGTTTACTTCTTGTGGGTCGAAGCAAATGTTAAGGGTTTATGGCTGACCAAGTGTGCAGATGTCTGTAATTTTGGTACCATCACAAACTGCACAGAGGACATCAAGATCCTCCAAGAGGTCATTTCTCAAAGAAATTGCTGGTGTCAAAATCATGGACTAAAACTAAATGCCAATAAATAAATAATAATATCCTTCAGTGAGCATGTTTTCCCTTATAACTGTCACATGGACAATACATCCATAAATGTTGATCTTGTAGTCATGGATCTGAGAAGTTATGTTCACAATGGACTGTCCTTTAATCACCATGTATCCACTGTTGTAAGGAAGTCCTTTTTCATCACACAGTTTAAATATAAATGGCAACTCAAGTCCAGGGATGTAATCATTCCAGAGGGCTTGTCTGAATCAGCTCTTATTAGGCTAATTATTAGGTATAATGATCCCTTCAGTATGTACCTCTCCAAACTCTTGCCAACCTATGAACCTATGTGAGAAGAAATAGCCAGGGAATTGTTATGGCTAGGCTTGTATAGGCCCTAGGGCCAATAGCCTAGTACCAACCTATGAACCAGAGCTAGAATGATCACAATACTTTTTCACAAAAAAAATCAAGTATTTATGTCATAAAAATGATGCCAATTGTTTTAAAGCATTGTCCTTCTTTGCAGTATCATTCAGGCTACTACATCTGCCTTGTGTATATTGCCTCAACAGACCCTATCTTATCAGACCAGTTGCACATTTGTAAGTCCAATGATAGTGTGAAAACCTGCTGAATGTGTCTCAGTCTGTTTTACAACATAAACGGGACATGTTGGAGGGATAGCTATGTACCACACAGAATACTGCTTCTATGGAACCATCTTCCTCTCTACATAAAGCAAAGGGCGCTTCGTATTTTAGTGAAATGTAATTTGGAAAACCACAAATTCACCCCTGGTTTAGCACCCATGCTGGTCCTGGATAGGGGCAAAAAATAAATATCCTAAAATATCTTTGTACTGCCCACCTCCGTGTTATTCATACACAACATATTTGGGTTAAAAACTACCATGGAATGTAAGGTTAGGATTCTTAAGATCTTCCCAGACCTATAGCCTAGTAGGTACTTTGAACCTATGAGCCTATATGGGGGGAGATGCATAAGTTCATAGGTGTCTACTAGTCTAATGACCACAAGGGGCTTTTTAAGCCTAGCCATGCATTCCCAAATCTCTGACAAGTTCTGGTACCCTTGATAAGCGTAAGCAGGGGCTTGGGAGGTGAAACATTTACAAGCAGAGGCCTAGGAGATAAATCATTTACAGGCCACCTGTGTCCATCAGAAACATAGGTGCCAAACCAGGGATGAATTTCCTGTTCCCCATCCAATTGTCCAAGTTACACTTGAATTGGGTTAGGGAGGAACTCTGCTTCACATGCATGGGGAGCCTGTTCCAGAGGGGGTAGTCTCTGGGATAAATACCAGTCTCTCCTGCAGGTCCTATTGATATCATAGGCAAGGTTTAAGTCTTTAGAATGAGTAAGTCTGGTGCTGTGTGTTTTGTGGATGTGCCGGAGCTCCATCAGAGTGGGGTCTGAAAATGCCTTGCACACCAGGCATAGATCTCCCGTCAACAGCCTGTAGGAGACAGAATACAGGGATAGAGTCTAAGATTAATGTAAGATTATAGTGGATAAGACATATATACACACGCACACACACACACACACACACACATATATATATATATATATATATGTTTTTATATATATATGTGTGTGTGTGTGTGTGTGTGTGTGTGTAGGAGACAGAATACAGGGCTACAGCCTTAAGGCTGTGTGAGATTAATGTGACTGGATAACTACATGTATGCCACTATACTCCAGTATGGGATTTTAGTCTTCAAACTTCTTGATGGCCTTGGTCTTGTTCACAAACCTATGAAGTAAAGAAGTCTGTTTCTCAGCTAATACAAGTGCAGTTATCCAGTCCCTTCTTAGAAGACTGAGTTTAAATGAGATAAGAGTTTACTCCATGGGAGTGAGTCTTTCAGGTATTACTTTGTCATGTTTCACAGTATGGTTAATATTTGTTTTTATTGATGCTGATTGACCACTTGTGTTCAGGTCATGAGAGGGGGTATTCTAAGAAAGTAGTTTATAACTATAATGCATCCTTTAATGTACTGTACATCATAGATAGAGAAGGCAATAACATACAGAGCAGGGAAGAGTTCCTGTGTATTGTATTAAAAGCTATATGCAATAGGAAAACAAGGTGGGCAGGTCTATATGGTTTATATAGTAGATGTTATATGATATATGAAAGGTCATTATTAAGAAGACTTCAAAGTCTTTTATTATTTTGTCAACTTTTAGTTGTTGCTCATCAGCAGTCTACAAAACTGTTTTTTTTTTTTTTTTGTAAAATGATGCAATGATGTATGTTTTGACAGAGAAGGCAAGGTAATTTGTACATTTCACATCTAATGTTTTGTGTCGTTTGCAGGAAGATGTTTAATTGTTATTGCCAAATGCCTCAGCTTGTGGCCGAAAAGAGTCTTTAGACCTTTGGAACAGTCCTCCTACATGGTTAATAAAGTTTAATAATAAATAATAAAGAAATAAAAAACTGGGATCTGGTTTGTATGATCCATGAAATTTCTTGTACTGCAGGATTAAGGAACTTGTTCCATGACTTGTGACCATGCCAGTCATCACAAAATTCATTCTGTAAGCCTACAGTTCAAATATTTATGTATCACACACTACTCTCTTTATATTCCATATTTATCCTCATCCAGGATGCATAAAGAAGAGTTATAAAATGGGTTCCTATTACCTGATCGAACGTTTAGGTTAGCGAATACCTAAAGTCGATCTGGTAATACTGAAAGCAAAAAAAACACGAACGGCCAATTTAACACAGGGAAATAATTCCCTTGGCTGTTATGTGGATTTTGCCCCTTTCCCCACTGTAGAGTGATCTCAGAGTTAGTATATTTAGTTAGGGGGAGTGTGTAGGGAGCAAAGCTCCCCACTTCATTTTGGTTTAATTTTTTTTTTTTTTTTTTTTTGCGGCTGAGGGAATTCATTCCCTACGTTAAATTGGCCATTTACTGTTTTAATTTTTCGATATTACCAGTTTGATGTTTAGGTATTTGGTAACCTAAATGTTTGATTGGGTAATACAGATGCAATAAAACACATATCTGAGCTAAAATACATTGATTCTACTCATTTTATCAAAAATATCACCACTCTACCCACATCATCAAAAATAAACAAAGCTATGTCTGTTGAAGAAAATTGCACAGCCAGTCTGAAAGCATATCCAGTATAAAAATATACACATAAACCTATTAAAAATCTAAATCATAGTACGAAACATCATCTACAGAAGAATTTAATAAATAAACTGAAGAAAAGCACAAATTATTTCCAAGTTTTATATATGTGTATATCCATGTATATGTATATATATATATATATATATATATATATATATATATATATATATATATATATATGTGTATATATATATATATATATATATATATATATATATATATACACACACACACACACACACACACACACACACACACACACACACACACACACACACACACAACCCCATTTTTCCAATTTTTGCACATGGGGTCTGGGTGTCACTTCTCCAGTGACAATCATCTAGAGCCAATGTATATGTATATGTACATATCATGATGGAAACAAGTAAGTCTGAACTGATAGTTACTTCATCACTTCCTGAAACCTAAGATAATACAAAATTCATACAGGTGATATACAGTCATAAGTGACAGTACTTCTTCTTCTTCTTTCGGCTTTTCCTGGTTAGGGGTCACCACAGCGGATCACCTGTCCGCTCATGATTGGCAGTGGAGTTTTACAGTGTCGAGTTGCCAGCCCAGCGCCCAACCTTCCACAGAAGGCACACACACACATGCACACACTCACACCTAGGGCCAATTTAGAGTGTCCAATCCACCTACTGCATGTCTTTGGGATGTGGGAGGAAACTGGAGTACCCGGAGGAAACCCACACGACCACACAGAGGACATGCAGACTCCGCACAGAATAAGTGACCGTACTACCATGCAAAAATAACAGAACCATAGTGAATACAGTCCCACAATAAAACAAAAGTGTCATAAAAAATGCCTATTACAGTAACAAAGCAAAAGCTGGCATATGATACCCCTAAAAGTAACCCCATTCAAGTTAACCTCAAATGCAGTCAACTAACATGTAAAGCCCCAAATAAAGTTACATAACTATGAAAATAATTGCCCACTTGCACCCATAGTACTGTATTCAAATTATTGTACTTTGTAAATTCTATATGATGTACTTAAGTACTTTGATACATAATGTCTTTGTGTTTGTCAAAAAATGTTGTACAGTATTGATAACCTGTACTTGTACCTGGAGCTTTTCTTCCCGGCCTCTGCTGAAAATGTGTTACTAGCCCAGTCAGACCTCCTTGGTAAACAAATGTCAAATAAATAAATACACGTTACCTCAGGTAAAAGAATGAAAGGTTGAAGAAAATCCACTAAAGACAGTAGAAGATGGAGAGAGACAAAATCAAGTTAAAATAACAGCAGCCAAGAAAATTACTACTTCCTAGACAGAGTACCATAAAGACCATAATATAAGAGTATCTAAAATAAAAGTTCAGTGAAATGGTGGACTTTGAACTAGAAATGACACAACATTTTTATTAAATTCTCATGGAAAATGATGCACAGAACAATGAAGAACTGTAAAACCTATATCCAGTGCAAACAGACATAAGAGCACCAGAAAACTGCAGCAGATAAAATATGAAATCTGTTATGTTACAAATGCACAGACTGTAGAATAACAAAAATAATAAAACAAGAAGAGAGACAGACAAAAGAAGCAAAGAAATATGAGTAATGCAGATAACAAGCATATCAAAAATACATGGCAAAGAACTTTTCAGAGAAAATAACCAATGAACAATGGTGTTCAGGATATATCTAAATGTATAAAATACAGATCTATAAATCAAATATGGCTATGCTACAGGAAAAATGACAATACAAACACAATATTTCAACTTGAAAAAGCCACCCCAAAAGACATATCAAGCAACACTGTTACAAAAGAACGTTAACTTAAGACACTTATCAAAAATAAAAACAAAAACAAGAAAAGGTCATCAAATGTACACATGACAGGAACTTCAGACAAATACAGGTCACAAACAGAAAAAGAAAGGAAAGCACTGATTTTGAAAATGGATTTGTAACTATATAACTAAAGAAGGTGAAAAAAGGGAAAACAACAGAAGAGCCAACAAGTGCTAAAGGAGACCTACTGAAATATATTCAATACCACTAAATACAACTCTCGCAAGAAAAACAAACAATGTTGACATAACCTTGTTAAATACATACATTATAGTCCAAAAGGGAAACAGGAAAAGAGCAAGTACCACATGCCATGTCAAAAACTAGATTATAATTTAAACATACATTATTAGGAATATAAGAGAAAAACTGGAAAAGTTTGTGCAATGTTAATCTCAAAGATAAGAAACTAAGAGTAATGCTACTTAACGCCAGAAGTCTAAACCTCAAGATGCATGCACTCGAAACTCTCCTTAGCATGGAGAACATCGATATCTGTGCAGTAACAGAAATCTGGTTCAAGGCTCCCGAGAGCACCCCAGCACTACCAGGTTATACCTCATGCCATGTTTTTCGGCCCCAAAACTTGGACCAAACCACAAAAGGAGGGGGAGAATCGATATTCGTCAAAGATACCCACACCTCCAGGTTTGTAGCACAGCACAAAGCATCAGAGACTATCCATGTGCAACTAACAGTGGGTAAAACTGTCTTCCAGTTTATAGCCTGCTACAGACCACCCTCCCAAACCCAGGAACCCCACTCGGCCTTCCTGATAACACTGGAAAATATGAAGGTCTCTCCAAACACCATTATATCGGGTGACTTCAACTACCCTAACATAGACTGGGAGCATTACTCTAGCTCCAACACCCTAGCCCAAAGGTTCCTAGAATGTATAAACTCAAATGCTATGGAACAACTTGTTGCCACTCCCACAAGAGGGGAAAACATACTGGACCCGATCATCACCAACATGGGGACTCTATGCTCCAGAACAGAAGTATATCCCTCACTGGTAAGATCAGACCATAAACTAATCTCACTACATATTCACATCCTGACCCCAGCCCCTGCCCAGAAAACCACAGTGAAAAAATTCTCTAAAGCAAATTTCACACTCCTCAAAACCGAGGTGGAATCCTTCAAAGCCCCCGGGCCTGTGGAAAATACGGCCCAGACTACAGAATCCTTTATAAACGCATTCTATGAACACCTTCAGGAATGCATGGATCATGCAATCCCAAATAAAACCAAGACCCAATACTCCAAAGTTAGGCGTCCTGTCTGGTGGACCCCAGCCATAAACAAACTATACAGTAGAAGAAGGAAGCTACTACATGATAGAGCAAAATCCCAAAAAGGGAAGGCATCTCTGATCAGTATTAGCAAAAAACTACGGACACTCATAAAATCGTCTAAGGCCAGCTTCGAGAGAAAAATTGCACAGGACACTAAGGATAATCACAAGGCTTTCTTTAGTTATGTTAGGAACCTAAGTGGGAATTCCCAGATATGCTCAGAATTAGTCCAAAATGACAAAAAATACACTGAACCCACAGACATTGCCAACATCCTAGCTGACAGGTTCAGAGTAAACTTCTCCCCCCCTTCCCCACCAAAAGGGCAAATATCTATCCCAGCAGAGTGCTGCCCCCCTGACATCTCAGATGCTCAGGTAAGAGCCGCCCTCTCCAAAGCAAAAAACACAGCATCAATGGGACCAGATGGTGTCCTGGGCTGCATCCTACATGAACTCCAAGAAGAACTAAACCCAAACTTAAAACTACTGTTCAATCTCAGCCTTACTACAGGATATGTACCCAAAGAGTGGCGTACAGCAACAATGGTCCCTCTCCACAAAGGTGGTGCCTCAACGGATCCTGGAAACTATCGCCCCATAAGCTTGACTAGCTTGGTCTGCAAAGCTATGGAAAGGATCATCATGGACCTCATAAATAAAGATATTGGGGACCTACAGACACTGGATCCTACCCAGTTCAGCTTTGTTAAGGGCAGATCCTGCCTCTTAAACCTGGTTGATTTCTTTGAAACAGTCACCATGTCCATTGACGAGGGGAAGGTGGTCCACACAGCCTACCTGGACCTTGCAAAAGCTTTCGATACAATACCCCACTCGGGCATTATAGATAAGCTCACCAGCTTAAATATAAACCCCTATGTCACTAGATGGGTTGCAAACTGGCTCAAGGACAGAACCCACATGGTTAGAATTGCTGGAGCCATGTCAGACTCCAAACCAGTTACAAGTGGTGTCCCACAAGGCTCAGTCCTGGGACCTCTCTTGTTCGGTATATATTTCTCGGAGGTACAGGCTAACACGGAAGGACTGTGGCTGACCAAGTTCGCAGATGACTGCAAACTGGGCGCCATAATAGACTCTCCAGCCGACACAAGCATCCTACAAAAGGGCCTCATAGAAACAGACAACTGGTGCCAGAGCCATGGCCTCAAGCTAAACGCCAAAAGTGTATAGTCATCCCCTTTGGCAAAAACAAAGTGCCCACAAATTACCACATAGGTGGTAATCCATTAAGTATGGAAGAAGTAATTAGGGACCTGGGGACCCAAGTTGATAGCAATCTCTCATTTGACAACCACGTGGCCAAAGTGGTTAGAAAACATTTTATATAGCCCACCTAATCATGAAGGGATTCACATCTAGATCAGGGGAGGTCATCGTGCCTCTTTACTCATCCCTCATCAGGCCCATAATTGAGTACAATGCCCCTTTTGGGATGTACCTTACCAGACACCTGCAGCAACTGGAAAGACCCCAAAAGTACCTCACCAAGAGGATCAAAGGGCTCAAACAGATGCCATATGCAGCCCAGTTAAAGAAACTCCAGCTCTACTCAGTGGCATACCACCTGCTCAGAGGCAATCTGTGCCTGATGTATAAAGCCACGTCCAACCCGGAATTAATGGACATGCTGCACCTCAGAAAATCCAAATCCCATCGAGCTACGCTCGAGAGACTTGAACCTCAGCACTGAAATAAATAGGACATGCTGGAGGGACAGATTCATAACCCAGAGGCTCCCTTCACTCTGGAATAAAATCCCAGTCCAGGTTAGGCAGAGTCCCTCATTGACTCTCTTCAAGAGGAATCTTGATGAGTGGATGGGAAATAGTAGGTTTACCCCGGGTATCACTTCTGTGTCACTGTTAGACAGAGGCACAGTATACTAACCTCGAAAAAGGGCATAGCAAAATTCATTTAAAATGGGTGGCGAAAGCCAAACACACTCTGGCTAGGCTTATAAATGCCCTAGGGCAGATAGCCTAGTATGAACCTATGAACCTATAAATGCAGTCTCCTAACATGCAGATCCCCACATGAAGGTCATAACTATGAAAAAAGATAGTTAAAGAAAACATGGAATTCCCCTGAATGCCCTTTCTTATAATCATAACAAATGCAGCTAAGAAAATTAATTAAGCCAAAGACATAGAGAGACATGACCATTGATCTGCTGGTACCACTGTATGAAAGGAAATTGCTGGGATTATACTTTTAAATAGAATGCAGACTTCATCATTAGGAGATGAAGACAGTTCCAGCCAAACTGAGCACAGCTCTTCATTGGCTGTTTCTCATGCCAATGGGAAACATATTATTATTACAATTCACAATTATTTCTATCTAAGCTAACAGAATTTAACATTAGTTTAACTGATGATATTGTGCCCCGGCCAGCTGCACTAATTAATGGTTCACTGTTTTTATGAAAACACAAAATATATTTAGAGAACTCATTCACACTTTTAGCTGCACAATTCCATGGTTGAGCATTTGTTGATAGACTGAAAAACTGAACATAGCCTGCGTTAGTATACAAAAAAAAAAGAATATGTGGCTACATATTTTGTTGCAAAACTCATGTTTATACATTAATACAATGTAGTAATATGTATGCAGACATAATTTTTAATGCAGTCACATTCCTTGTTATTTTGTAAAGGTAATATTTTAAGTTATAGCACTTTGCTTTCCAATTAAATGTAGTATATTTTTAAAAGATATTATTTTAAGTTATGGCACTTTGCTTTCTAATTAAATGTAGTATAGTTGAGTAGAAAACAATATTTTTACCGAAATTCTGACACTGAGCCAATGATGCTGTCTTACCATTCAGCTGTGCAAAAGGCAAGAGAGGCAGTCTCAAGCAATTTCAAGATGAACTTATCTTAGTTGCTTAATACATTTTTCTAAGATAGAAACATATTCATGTGCAGAAGCCAAAATTTATACTAATAAGAAATACCCACCTAGAGATTTCCAGACTGAGAGGGTTTACCTTATATCACATCAGATGTTGGGCCTTTGTGGACTGAGTTTCTTAAAGAGGCATAATACAGCAGTGATGAGTACAGTAGTGACAGAAGGAACACACTGCTGATGTTGGTACTGGAATTAGTTAGTCAGGACAAAAGGCGTGCAATCAGAATCATGACAAAAAAGCAACAACTATCACATTACAGATGTGGGCTGTGCAAAGCATATGTCAGTTATAATTTGTGTACTGGCAGTGTTATCATCATTAGGTTTTTTGTTCATGAGATAGCAATATTTTCTGATTTAGCCTTCTCAAAATCTGCTTCTTTATGACTCCTTTGACAAGATCTGTCATGTTCTCCGTTATCTGTTGATGGTAACTGGTAATATAGATTCTGTATCCTTTATATTTTAATCCTTCAATGAAGGTTTCTTTGTTAACATTTTCAAAGTAAAATCACACATTTCTGAAATGCGAGGCACATAAAGAATACATTTTTGTCTTTAAATTTCATTTTTTTAGTTGGCAAGTACTGACCTTTCCCTCAGCTCATCTGGAAAATTTCCAATCAAACTGATTCTTCAGTTAATTAAACTTAGAGAGTGCAAAATGTACTCATTTAGTTAGTAATTTCAAGACTGTTATTACTTAATAAGTAATGACATGGATCGATTCAAATGTATGTAATAAAGGATTACTTCTAGGCATTATAACCATTACTGCTTTATTTGCATTGTTTTGTTTTACTGCTGAAATTAACTCACAACCTTGTATGCATTATAATATGTGTTAAGTCAATGTTAGCCTTCACTGTAATAGATTAGAGCTGCAATTGTTTGTGCCTTGAAAGAATTTAATTAGTGGAAGTGACTGAATTCTAAATTGACTGTTAGAACAAATAAATATGCCATTTAGTTCGTTGGCTTAGACTGAATGCATGTGGACTATTGCATTCACCAACAGATTTCTTTGCCCCAGAAGGGATTTACATAGTATGGGCCTTGCACATGACCAAAACTGTAGTTTGTTTGTGTCTTTCGGCTTTTCCCGGTTAGGGGTCGCCACAGTGGAACTCCGGTCCACTAATGATTGGTAGTTGATTTTTACGTGCCGAGTTACCAGCCCTGACGCACAACCTTCAATGAAGGTACACCCATTCATGCATATCTCCACACAGAAGACGCTCTAGCTGAGAATCGAACCGGACAGCGTCTTACTGTGAGGCGACAACGCTACCGCAGCACCACCACTGCGGGATCCATGAGGCATAAACCCCAGCTGCCCTAGAGTTTCTAAGAATACACAGGGAACATGGTTTCAGTTTTAGGAATCTCACATTGTGGATGAAGCAGACCATACAGTGCATATATAATCTCGCCCACATGGCAAGAACAGAGCACCTAACACCATGCATCCATAGCCTTTGTCCTCTGCTACAATGAGGACTGATTTTGTGGTGCTAACATACAATTGCAATATGAATAATATATGGTATTTATATACCACCTGCACAAAAACGTATTTGTAAACTCCTGTTAATCTTACTGTTTGTAAAACATAGTCTTCATTTGTTAGGTACTTTATATACTACCCACTTCTCAAAATGTATGTATTATCACTTTAAAAAAAATTACTCTTGCGTATACACTTGTGAATGCTATTCATCTGAGCTGTGCCTACAAATGGTCACTGCTTGATCAAAACACTACCCCAGTAAACAAAAGTAAATAAAATAAAACAAAAACCTTATATAAATAATGCATTACGTTTGCAAAACAAAATATATGTGGGTTGTTTCATGGTATGCTGTGCAGTCCTGTTATACTGTGAATTTGAGGTCTGTGCATCTTGATTTATATGGCTTGTTTCCGACCTTAGTGTCATGCCTTTCCGTGCTGGTAGATTCTTTATGGTAAAAGCAGTTTGGAACTATAGTAGTACATTTTCACTGATATGCAGATCAGTATTTCATGTCATTTTCATACCAGCAGTCATATATGGGCTTCTCCTTCCTTTTCTGGGTACTCTGCCATCATTGCATATGGGTGGGTAAGTGTTAAATGGACAGCTTTCTGATAATGTTGTTTAGTATCACATAAAATCTGCAGAGTACAGGGAAATCCCTCACAAGTACATAAAGTGTTGCCAGTGAGATACTAGCTCACTGCTGTGACAGCCCAGTTGTCCAGTCAGGTACTCATAGTGCATGTAGTGCTGTGTATCCTGACAATACTGTTTGTATTATGAAGTGACAGTATGATACACAGGAATGCCAGAGAGACAACAGGAATAGTGTGATGTTCCCACAAACTGTCCGAGTCACTACCCATTGTACATGGTGGTGCACCTATGGCCTGTAGTGCTCTGTGATCATGACAGGGGCTGATTCATAAAATATTCAGCTGATGTTACCATGACTGTGGAGTCTGAATTATTAGTATACTATGTTAATGAAGGAATCTGTACTGCTGCAGTTCCCATTAGTGGGGGGTGATCAGCATCACTGTATTGGGGGCTGGCCAGGTACGGGAATGGCAATGTGCTTGTGTGCATTGTACACCACAGTGCCCCATATGGTGTCAGTCCAAATTATGATGAAGTTATTGTTCAGTCATGCTCTGCTGAGCAACATCACCAGTTCCTAGACTTTGGGCTTGGGCTGTAACTGTGGTATGTTATGTTCATATGTGTAACCTTTTAAATCTCTGCATGTACTCCATAGTGTAGTCAATGATTTACAAGTCTGTGAATTGTGGACTACACTGTAGTTCCCCATTTACATATTTATATGCATCTTTACTTCTCCAGGTAGGCAGTAGTATATCCTGATACTTAACTGCACATTGGTCCATTCATGAATTGTACAAGGCTCTGGTATGTGGTTTGGAATATGTACCTGCCTTGTGTGAGTGTGGGCACTGATTATGAATCTCAGCCACGATTTTGTAGGTAGAACTGAATTTTCAGAGGACTGAATGTATGAATATCTGCAAGTGTGTCGAAATTTTTGTGTTTGTGAGTTCTTATTTCTTTGGAGGCTAAATGTCATTGTTAATACATACTTGAAGTAAGAAATGATAAAATATGTCAGTATTTCAGTTAAAATGGAAATATCAGTACAATAAATAGTACAATAAATCAAGCCCTAACTTTTTCTGAGTCATAACAACATTTCTTTCAAATTTTCCAAAGTGAGAGATTATAAGCTGCTACTGTTCGAATCTATCAATGAGCATTTATACGAGATCTTAGTGACTTGTGTATCCTGCACAAGGGCAAATCTGATCTGTCTGATCTTTCAGTGATAAAAATTTGCTAGACAGTTTGGCTACAAATGGGTAGATATTTGTAAGTGAGCCTTTTCTAAGAACACAGAGTGGTATGGTAGAAAGCACTCTAAACAACTGCATATTTAAGCTTATGACATAAAGAGACTAAGTGAAGAAGACAGAAAGCATAGATGCAATAAAAGAGGATTTGTATAAATGTGCACATTACAATCAATGACTGTAAAAGAACAGTTAGATGTGTGCTTATGACCAAAATTTGTCTATACATGTATCTTGTTAGGGCTTTCATTTATTGGATGTGTACCTTACAAAAACTGAGTGTGTGATAACTGGTACTGAACATCATTCCTTAACAGTGTAAGAAACTTCTCTGTGTGGAAGATTTTCAGTCCATATATTTCTAGTTAATCACTGTATATTAATCAGATCAGACAATAGTAGTAGAAGTAGTGAACGTAAACTGGTCTTAAGTCAAAACAAAACAAAAAGTAATAATAGAAAATATATAATTGTACAGCATTACTAAGTATTCGAAAGTAATCCAAGCAAGGCAGGCAGTCTGTTTCCAGTCGAAAATCCTTTATTAAGTACACAAACAAGCGATCCAAGTAAAACAAAAATAGAGTAATAATTTCCTCACAAGCTTTCTAAATATATATATACTTTCTATCAGGCATGGGAGTGGCTTATTGTGCTGTAAAACAAAGTGTTATTGGTACACATGTTAAATTCACATCCCTTCCCCCATCAGTGTGACATTCGAGCTGGTCCTGCCCTACCTAGTAGCTGTCATAATAATATATAACCCTTATGTACTTTAAATAAAATTGATAATGATATGGTACCTCTTATTTAACAAATTATTAAGTAGATTGTTAAGTCTGTGATTTTATCCAAGACAATATACTACATGGCTGGAAATATATCAATCTTAGTTCATTTGTCAACTAAAAAATATATATAAATATATACATATACATTTTGCATGTAATAATCAATTTCTATTTTCATGACCAATAAATTTGTTAACAATAGGTTATGAAAATAGAAATAGATTTTTACATGCAAAATGTATATGTATATATTTATGTATATTTTTTGATTGCCAAATGAACTAAGGTTGATATATTTCCAGCCATGTAGTATATTGTCTTAGATAAAATCACAGACTTAATAATCTACTTAATAATCTGGTTAAATAAGAGGTACCACATTTTCTAAATTTTATTTAAAGTATGTAAGGGTTATATTATTATGACAGCTACTAAGTAGGGCAGGACCAGCTCAAATGTCACACTGATGGGGGACATTTTGTTTTACAGCACAATAAACCACTCCCATGCCTGATAAAAAGTATATATATATATATATATATACATATATATATATATATATATATATATATATATATATATATATATATTTAGGAAGCTTAAATATATATATATATATATATATATATATATATATATATATATATACTTTTTATCAGGCATGGGAGTGGTTTATTGTGCTGTAAAACAAAGTGTCATATTTAGAAAGCTTGGGTGGCCATGGTGGTGCAGTGGTTAGCATTGTCACCTCACAACAAGAGGTTCTCCGGTTCTATCCTCGGCTGGGGTGCCTTCTGTGCAGAGTCTGCATGTCCTCCCTGTGGTCGCGTGGGTTTCCTCCCACATCCCAAAGATATGCTGCAGGTGGATTGGATACTCTAAATTGGCCCTAGGTGTGTGTGTGTGCATTCTGTGGAAGGTTGGGCACTGGGGTGGCAACTCGACACTGTAAAACTCCACTGCCAATCATGAGCGGACAGGTGATCCACTGTGGCAACCCCTAACGGGGAAAAGCCAGAAGGAGATATATTTAGAAAGCTCTATTTTTGTTTTACCTGGATCGCTTGTCTGTGTACTTAATAAAGGATTTTCGACTGGAAACAGACTGCCTGCCTTGCTTGGATTACTTCCCAGTACTTAGTAATGCTGTGCAATTATATATTTTCTATTATTACTTTTTGTTTTGTTTTGACTTGCTACTTCTACTACTATTGTCTGATCTGATTAATATACAGTAATTAACTAGAAATATATGGACTGAAAATCTTCCACACAGAGAAGTTTCTTACACTGTTTTGTTTTTGGACCCACTACACTTTAGTGGGTTGTTTTGAGACTTTGGGGATACCACGGAGATTACTTGTTTTTTGTTGGAACATCATTCCTTACACACACACACACACACATATATATATATATATATATATATATATATATATATATATATATATATATATATATATATCATGTGCATTATTGCTAGGGCATCTTATACTGAGGCATAGTTTCCTCTAAATGCATGTAATGTTAGTCTGTGGAGTAGATTGCACTGACTGGCTGCAAGAACAGAGCTGTAAAATACACATACAAGTGTATTTTGTTTTTTCTCTAAATCTCTACAATCTTGGAATTGATATGCCTACCTATATGTCTGTCTATCCATGTAATATAAGTGCGAATGACAGGGGATTTTCTCACCTGTAAAAATATTTTTCTTCTGCTTTTTAGGTAGTTTATGTTTGCTTATTTTGAGTATGAGCAGTTACCTCATTGACCAAAAGCTAATTTTTTGACCATGTGAACTGTTAATTGGTTTTACTCACCGTTCATTTTACAGAGTGTTTGTGCTAGTTCTAAGCACGTGTGTTTTTTTTTTTTTTTAGTATCTGTGGTTGCCTTGTGTACTGATACTGTTAGAGAAAGGGGTTTTTCAAAGGTAAGGTGCAGTGTAAGGATTATGGACAGGGGTAAGGTTAGGGTTAATACAAATGAATAATGATGGGCTTGGGACAAAGCATACTGAAGCTTAATTTGTCATTTGTTTGTGGTGTTTTCACTCTTTAGACATTTGGCCATTTAATTAAATTCATATTCTACTACTGATTCATGTTTACTGCTTACTGTCTAATTATATTGCTATTAATAATTTCTGAATTTCCTAGAATGTGTCTGAAAAGGTTCAGTAAATGTCCTCTCTTAATTATTTACCAAAAGTATACATTATTTTCCCACATCACCTTGACATACTCTGTTTTAAAGCTAATTCCAATAGCTCTACACGCCAGGACTAGCTGGATTCAAACTATACATATTCTCTGCTTCTCAGTGTTTGGTAGGGCCTAAGATGTTATGCTGTCACTTCATTTTGCTCATAATCTCATTCCTGTATCATCTTGGCATCCTTAATCTTCCAGAGTCCTTGTTTATATTTTTTTCAAAGAGAATTGAATCATATCCTGTAGCTGTACATTCATCAAATGGTATATGGAGTGGGGAGAACAATTATGATTCTGTAATCAATGTCCCACTTTATAAAGCCTCACACCATGTTTATCTTCTCCTTGGTGGTATGTTTTATTTTTGATGTGAATAAAATACTATTATCCTTCACAATTTGTAATTTGTGTTTTGTCTTCAAAACATACCAAGACTACTGAACTAAACCGACCTTGGGTATTTTGGGATAAACATATTTATTCAACAGTGCTGAATGGGGAGAGAAGTTTATTTTTAGGAGATATTTTAATAGTTAAGAGTGGATAGATCTTTCTAAAATTTTTGCTACTGGTGAAAGAATAGCTGTGAGATGGTAACTTAATAAGCCCACTGATTTTCCACCTTTGTGGAGGAGGAGAATATGTGTTTTTCAATAGTACGGGAACATAGAATTCTGTAATGGATATGTTTATAATTATAGATACTGGATAGGCTATGGCCTCAACTGACAGCTATAAATACTCTGTTGAAAATTGGCCAGCTGCTAAAAGTTGTAGGTTTTATTTAATATAGCAGTCTGTGTACTCTTTTAGTTGAGACTGGTTCTAGTGAGAATCCTGAAGTATTATGTAGTGAGGAATATTTTTTTCATGTTATCTAGTAAAGTGTTCAAAAGTGTTGAGACTGTTTGAGTGGAGTGTGAGTTGAATTTCTAAGTGACAGTTAGGTCAGCATCATTTGTCAGGACATTAGGATGAGTGATTTTTCTGGTAAGTAAAAATTTATTAATGGTTACTCAGTATTGTTTGGGGTTGATGAGGTTGTTATTCTGGACGTTTATGTAAAAATTCCAAGCTGTGTTTATCTTTGATAGTTTGTTTGAGCTTTTGTATGAAGCTAGTGTTTTCTTCATTACATGTTTGGTATATTTGGTCACACATGGGTTGGATTAGATTTGACACTTTTCTTCCATAGAAATACATTATCATTGTGAATTGCTGAACTGCTTCATCAACTAGGAAGGTTTTTAGGGGTACCGGTTTATTTGTTTTGGAGTACAGATAAAGGAGATTGGATTAAAATTTCTGAGATTCCTAACTAGGTTATATGAGATTGGTTTATTGATTTTGGACCGTTTATAGACAGCATATATTGGACTGAGATCACTAAGTGAGTCTGAAAGGTTACCTGTGATTGAGATAATTGGGAGCATTTGTTGGGATGCACTCATGAGCCGTGTCTTTATTTGTCTTTGTGCTGTGTTGAATATGGTGGGAGAGTTAACTAGTTATGTGAACTTGACTAAGATGATGAGGTTACAGTTCCAATTAGCCCAATTATAATTATAGTCACCAGGTAATATTGTTTCCTGGGTGATATTTTTGTCACTCATGACAGTATATATTCAGTTGTAGAGCATTTAGTATTAATTGGGCTATATACATGGTCATTAGGCATATGGCCTTTTTAGGTTGAGTTTTAGTAGTGTAACTAATATTTTTGCTTAGCCTGTTTTTCATACACTTGAACTCAAATCCAGCTATCGTACATCCCTGATTATCTATAGAATAAGTACACTTGTTAATCCTAGAGCAATAGCTGATCTAATTTGCTCTCTCACAAATTAGTACTTAAGAATTACCTGCTATGTTGGACAGTCAGTTTCTCAACTTTTCTCCAGCCAGCCTGATTGACATGGGCATCCTGAGGCAGTGTAGCAATTGCCTCATGTATACTGACAATGACTTGTGCCTAAAGTAAACTAATACAGTATGTGAGAGATGTAACTATACCATGAAACTAGAATCAGTCTTCTCGTGTAAGAATAAACAAGACATCAAACAGGTTGTCAGCACACACACACCTCTCCACTCACACAAGATAAGGTCAAGACACATAAATCCACATACACGGAGGTACTCACTAAGAGCATACCAAAAGACCAGAGACCTCCCAAGTGCAAACAATCTAAACATAATGGTACATGAACAGAATTCACCACTACACATAACAGCACACATAACAGTGTCTCAACAATTAAGCCCCTAAGGCAAAACACCTCAAAACCTAATGTCCTAGTCTTAGGCGATTCAATAGTGAAACACACAGATGTCCCACTCACTAGGTTGGGCAAAGAGAAGGTCACAGTCAGCTGCCTGTCATGTGCCAGGATCCATGAAATCACACACACACACTCAAGTCTCTCAGTAACCATTACCTTATGACTCTGTCATAGTACATGTTGGAGTGAATGACTTCAGACCAGTGGCGGCTGGTAACTTCAAATCAAAGGGAGGCTGCAGGAGACAGCTGAATGGGTGGGGTCAATGGGAAGGGGTGTGACCAACTAGAAAGGGGAGGAGCTATGCTCAAAACCACAAAAACTAAATATACTGCCCTGGGTGCCAAACCGTCATTATGAGAGTCCAATCAAGACAAAATGAAGTGTAGAAGAATAAAAATATTTCAATGCATTGGCTGCATGACAGCTTAATATCTAGATGGAAACAAAAATGGTTGTGAGGCATGAAAAAATAAATTACTTTTTTTTAAATACATTAATGGAATGCCAGTCAAAATCAAGTATAAGATAAACAAGCAGCACTCAGCTCAAACCACTTCTCCTTGTACTGCAGTTCTAATTATAATTTATATTCAGCTTTATTAAAGTACCAAGTAACATGCTGAAAGTAAATATCTCTGATGTCCCCACTTGTAAAAATGTTCCTTATCCAAAAAAAGACCTGCTGCCTGACATCTACTTGTTTCATGAGGAAAACATGATCAAAGTAAAAGCTGAAAAGCAAACAAGAAATAAGCTCAAGATACATTGCTTAAAAGGATTACTGTACAGGTTATGGACCACACGATTGGCATTCTGTTTACAGGTAAAGCCTGCAGAGATGACTGGAAGTCTCCAAGTGTAATGAGACTCTTAAAATAATGTAATCCTGTCCTTTATTACAAATACTGGCATATGCATTTCAATACCCAAGGCTTAAACATTATCTAGTTAAGTATTCTCTACATGGCAACAGAAAGGCTTTCAATGTTGGCAATTCTTTAACAGTATGCTTATTAAAGCTTACTTGCATCTTGCAATCTCAGCCAAGCTTACCTGATGGTCATTAAAGTATTGCTAATTAAACACAGAGCAACAGGCACTTTGAGTAATAAGCATAAATCAACAGTACAAAAAATATGACAGAAACCAGTCCATTCTGTAAAAATCAAGGACATATGAAAAGCCACTCTAGTACTTGTGTCTACCTTGGATGGGGGGTATACTCTGCACATTTACACTGCATAACTACTCCTTGCCTTGCTTCGACACATCCAGAGTCACTGCATGGGGGAGTGGGGTGCAACAAGTATGTCACGGTTTGAAATGTCTCTGGCTGACTTGTGATGGCCCTGACACATTTGTCATACCTCTCAACCTCAGACCAAGAAATCTGGACAAAGCCATACAAAGAAATGGGACAAAGGCCCAAAAATAAGGACAATTTTTAAAATATTGTTCTTATAAACTTAGAAAGATAATGGAGGTCTTGCATTAGTATGAATTTTCTGAATGGTATGAAATCTGAAACTCAAATGTCTGTCATTATTTTCTAACTTCAGTCTTTAATGATTTGTCACTAATTTGCCAAAAACACAATTTTATGAAAAATGGACCAAAAATGTGATGTAAAAATATAAAATAGCAACACAATACAGCTGGGAACCTGTCAAAGAAGGGACACTTTAATATTAGTACTGCTAACTTGAGCAGCTGACAAAATAAAAGAATCTACATGCATTTCTGAAATAAAAGTAATCTAACTGATTATTACAGTTATTTCTTAATTATAAACCCTCCATGTTTTCTTCCAAAAGTGCTATTTTGCGGAGGGATCATTAGGGGAAGAGCAACATTTTGAGCCAAAATCAGGGACAGTTGAGAGGTTTGGCTGTGCCTAATTCTATAAAGCAATTTATTTGCATGTACCTCTCAACCTGTTAATGCAATAAATCTGGACAAGGCCAGATATATTGGGGGAACATATAAACAGTACTAAAAATTGCTCTTGTATAAACTGAGACAGTTGATAGAACAGGTCTTACTTTAGCATACATTTTTCTGAAGGTTATGAAGTCTGAAACTCAGTGTGTCATTATTTAGTGACTTAATTCCTAAATGATTTGCCAGAAAACCACAAATTTTATGAGGAACAAACCAAAAATAAGAAAAAAAAATCTATTCATTCTTTGAAAATCTGGACAGTTGGGAGGTATGGTTCAGCCGGGGCTGCCTAAGTTTGCCGCCCTTCCCCCTCACAAAACCATGGTCAAATGGAGCCTCCTCCGCAGAAATTCCAATGATCCATTACTTGGCTATTTCACTCCATTTACCATAAACACTAATGTGCATACTGATTTACTTCTATGATGATTTGAACTTCATTTGAAAGTTTTATTTTGCATTTTACAGCACAAACACTAAGACATCTGCTAAACAAACTTGGCATTAAAACTTCTCTGCCATTGAAACTCACATTCATTGAAACAACATTGAAACCCACATTCAAAGAAAATACATTTTACCCGTGGCAGATACAGATTAATGCTGGGCTGTTTTCAAATCATAGGCCCCTTGCATATGAAACATACATGTGCTCTTTGATACACCTTCCTATTGTTTTGAACATTTTTCCAGTAAACAATGAAACAAAATTCATGCACCAATGACAAAACTGCCCACTTCAGAACATTTTCATCATAAAAGTCTACTCAAACTTCTACAGTCCACTATTATCAGTAAATATGCACAATTCTACAGTCCACCATTATCAGTAAATATGCACAATCTCTGAAGTAGTAAAAAAGTCATCTAAATAATTCCACATTAAATAAATCTGTAATGAAGAGGTTGCTGCTAGCAATCACCTTTATATTTCATGGTTTCATCAAAAAATAAAGTGTCTGATGCCCCTGAGGAATAATTTTCCTAAATTACATGAAAAATAAGCTAGTAATATTGCAATAGGAAATGGATGGCAAACTGATAACAGGCTCATAGTTAGTATCTTAACTTTCAGTACGGCAGCATTCACCCCTTATGGGAGTAGAACCAACAACCTTCTGCATCAAAAGCAAGTATACAACCTGCTGTGCTATTAGCAATGCGAGCTGACTTAGCATAATCAGCACAAAACTTCTCTTCCCCTGCAGCTCTCAGCTCCTTGTAAAATCTACTCAATACTCAACTGCATCTCAACTTCGCAGCACAAGAAATCTGGAAAAAGCCAAATTTATTGGGGTGGGTCAAAAGGGCAAAAACCAGGGACACATTAAGCATTGCTTATATAATCTTGGAAAGCTGCTAGAATAAAATGCTGTGTTACCACCATACATTTTACTGCCAAGGTCTCTGTGCAAAAGAGTCAGAACAACATACCACTATGCCAAATCACCTGCTTTGTGAAAGAAAAATGCTGTGTTACCACCATACATTTTACCGACAAGGTCCCTGTGCAAAACAGTCAGAGCAACATACCACTACGCCATATCAGCTGCTTTTTGAAAGAGAGGAAGACTTAAACTTAAATGGCTATCATTTAATGAATTCAGTTCTGGCCATAGCTGTCAACCTTAGCACAAAAAACCTGGACAAAGCCAATAACAGGGTAATACAGTCCCAAAAATAAGGACAAATTTCAAAACAGTCATCTTATAAACTTAGAAAATTGCTATAATAAAAGGTTGTGTTGCTATATATTTATTGCTAGAATAAAAAGTTGTTTTACTATGTATTTTCTGAAGAATATGAAGTCTGAAATTCAAATGCATGTCAATTTTACTTCTGACGGAACAAAAACATTTTTCAGCAGAGGCCCAGGGAGAAATACTGTAGACACATGTCTTTATAAAATGGCAGGACACCAGAGCAAATCCACACAAACACAGGGATAAGATGCAGACTCCACACAGAAGGCACCCCAGCCAAGAATCAAACCAGAAAACCTATAGCTGTGAGGCAACAGTACTGCTACTGCACCATCAAATATGTAAGGAATTAAGCATTCAGAAACCTGAAGTCTGAAATTCAAATGCCTGTCAATTTTATTTAACATTTCTTAATTAGGACAGTGTGACTTGGAACAAAAAAACAATTTCCAGCAGAGGCCCAGGAAGAATTAATGCAGACATGTCTTTGTAACATAGGAGGACACAAAAGCAAACCCACACAAACACAGGCCCCACAAAGAAGGCACCCCAGCTAAGAATCAAACCTGAAAACCTGCAGCTGTGAGGCAACAATGCCACCACTGCACCATCAAATATCAAGCATTGCAACATTTACAAACCACTGATATTATGAGGAACAGATCAGATCAAATATGAGGCAAAAATCTGCAATTTTTTTACAAATGGTGGTGGGTAGGGAATTCAGGTCTTTAACACCTGCATACAAGGTACAGGGGTTCCCTATCACACCACCATGAGTCTGACTACCAGTATATTGCACCTGGGGCATTTTCTCACACAGACGCACACACACACACACACACACACACACACACACACACACACACACACACACACACACACACACTTACCTGTAATAGATCTTGTAGCAAACCATCCCTGTCCGCAAATCACCATAAATCCAAATCCCTGTCCACACATACATCCGAGACCCGCGCAAATCCACACCAGACCCTGCCCATCGCGAGATCTTCCCCCAACGAGACTGCAGCAAACTCCAATCCACACCAGACCCTGCCCGTTGCGAGATCTTCCCCCGACGAGACTGCAGCAAACTCCAAACTGCTGACGTTGCAGTCCAATCCCGACGCATTTTCTCAGCGAGTTCCAGGACAGTCTATGCAGTTTAAAACTGCATAGACTTCTGGGAGCTCCATTCTTCATGTTTCCAAGTCAGGACTGCTGCTGAGACAATCTGCGCATTCTCCAAACTGTCTCAGCAGCAGTCTGGACTAGTGCACATGCGCGAAAGTCTGCGATTTTTAAATTTTTTTTTATCTTTTCATTTTCTTTTTATTTCTTTACTTTTCTTTATTTTACAGTTGAGGGGGCTGCAGTCCGGCAGTCCAATAGCACGGGCCGCCCCTGCTTCAGACGTACCTTTCTGGATTATATGAAGAGAGAGACATGACTGAACTCTCAGATCATGTGTCCCAGTAAGGTATGCCCCTAACCCTAAGCAGTATACTACCTTCACCTAGGATGATGCCACAATACAGACAAAAATGATTGATTTCAATAATTGACTTAGCTTTTGGTGTCACTTCAGGGAGATCCAGTATCTGACAGCCTGGGAAGACATGGTCAACAGACCACGCTGCTTTGCTAGAGAGGGCCTTCACCTGTCTCCTCAAGGCTTTTGGATATTGGTAAAGATGCTTGCCTCCCCATAGTGCCTTTTTTTAGGCAAAGTCAAAACAACAAAACTTCCGATGTAAGGAAATCCACTAGAGACAAACTCAAGGTCATGCTGCTTAATGCTAGGAGCCTAAACAGTAAACTGTTCTCCCTGGAAGCACTCCTCACTTTTGAAGATGCTGACGTTTCTGCAGTCACTGAGAACACACCAGCTGTACAAGGCTGCAATGCCTTTCACATGTTCAGACCTCATAATAAGTATGAAAGAACCAAAGATGGAGATGTATCCATCTTCATTAAATCCAAATATACCTTGAGACTGGTAAAACAGTATGACACTCTTGAAATACTCCAGGTCCAAATAGCTAAAGGCAAAATACCCTACCACATCATTGCTAGCTACAGGTCCCCTACCATGAACCACGAGAAGCAGACCTCCTAACTGGACTTGTTAGAGTCACTCAGTATACAGCCAAACACCTTGGTCAGAGAAGATTTGAACTATCCTTCAATCGATTGGGTGGCTTACATGAGCACAAACACAATTGCTTTGAAGTTCCTTGATTTTTTTAGTTCAAATGCTCTGGAACAGTTGGTCTGCACCCCCTCAAGGGGCTTAAATGTCCTAGACCTAGTACTCACCAACATGGGGGGGGTCACTGCACTACCACCTATGTGTTTCACTCCCTGCTAAGGTCAGACCATAAATCAGTCCCGTTTGAAGTAAAGATCAGACCTGACACCCCCACAGGAGTGAAAAAAAAAACTGAAAACATTTCTCTAAAGCAAACTATAGCATACTAAGAGATGGTATAAAATATTTTAAAGCCCCTGCTAAAACTGCCAAAAATGACTGCTATGCAGACGAGTACACAAATGCCCTTTATAGCCACTTTAACAAATGTATTGACTTAGCTGTACCTGATAGGACTAAAAACAGGCCCTCCCGAATAAACAAGCCACCCTGGTGGACTGTAACTTTGAATAAGTTACATAACAAAAGAAAGAAACTAATTTATTTATTTTATTTATTTTATTTGATATTTGTTTACTGGGAAAGTCTGTCTGGGTCAAAAGAACTAATTTTCAGTGGAGGCCTGAGTAGAAAAGCTCCAAAGTAGCAGACAATTATGTACATATATATTACAATAATTTTGGTTTATGCAGAAGGCAAGTGTTAATAGTAGGTAGGTAGTTTAACTTCATGTATAGAAATATACATCCAAAGCATTTTAACTTCATATACAGAGCAATACAATCAAAACATCCAGGAGCAGACAGAAATAAGTTATTTTCTTCAAAATCTAGAGGATAGGTATCTTGCATTCTTAGGGCAGCCGTGGTGGTACAGCGGTTAGCGTTGCCGCCTCACAACAAGAGGCTGTCTGGCTTGATCCTTGGCTGGAGTGCCTTCTGTGCAGAGTCTGCATGCCTTCCCTGTGGTCGTGTGGGTTTCCTCCAGGTGCTCCGGTTTCATCCCACAAACCAAAGAAATGTTGTAGGTGGACTGGACACTCTAAATTGGCCCTAAGCATGAGTATGTGCATGTGTGTACCCTCTGTGGAAAGTTGGGTGCCGGCCGGTCTGTCAACTCCACACTGTAAAACTCCACTGCCAATCATGAGTGGACCGGTGATCTGCTGTGGTGACCCCTATCTGGGAAAAAGCTGAAAGAACATAAAATCAGTGTGCCGCACAATCACAGCCCTTAAGGCGAAATAACATACCTAACACACTAGTAATAGGTGATTATAGTCCAGCATACTGACATCCCACTCACTAGGCTGGACAAGGAGAAGGTTACTGTTAGCTGCCTGTCGGGAGCCAGAATCCACCACATAACACAAACACTCAGGTCACTCCAGAACAAGTACAAATATGACTCTGTCATTGTTCATGTTGGTGTGAATAATCTGAGAATATACCTCCCTAGACTACATGAAAAGAGACATGGAAGAGCTCTCTGATCATGTAGCCCAGGCGGGTATGGCCCTGACCCTGAGTAGCATCCTGCCCTTAAAAAGAATGATACCTCAGTATAAAGAAAAACATGATCAATTTCAACAATTGGTTAAACTTCTGGTGTCATTCAAAGGGGATCCAGTGTCTGTCAGTCTGGGACGACATGCTCGACAAGCCGCGTTGCTTCGCAAGAGACAGCTTGCACCTGTCACCACTAGGCTTCCGAATACTGGCCAAGGCTCTTGCTGCCCCCATAGTGCTTTTTTTAGGCAAGGCTCAAAAGTCAAACTCACCTCCATAAACAGCACAAATAAAAAAATGAGGGTTATGCTACTCAACGCCAGGAGTTTAAATCTCAAAATGCATGCGCTCGAAGCACTCCTCAGTATGGAGAACGTCAACATCTGTGCAATAACTGAAACCTGGTTCAAGGCTCCAGAGAGCTCCAGCACTACCAGGCTACTACTCATTCCACACATTTTAGCCACAGAACACGGACCGAAACACAAAAGGAGGGGGTGCATCCATATTCATCAAGGATACCTACACCTCCAGGTTAGTGGCGCAGCATGATACCTCTGAGATCATCCATGTGCAACTAACATCAGGCAAATCTGCAATGCAAATTGTGGCATGCTATAGATCACCCTCCATGACCCAGGACCACCACTCTTCCTTTCTGGAGACACTGGAAAACATGAAGGTCCTACTGAACACCCTGATATTGGGCGATTTAAATTACCCTACCATTAACTGAGAAAACTATTTGAGTACAAACTCCCAGGCTCAGCGCTTCCTGGAATTTATCAACTCAAATGCCCTGGATCAGCTGGTAAACTCCCCTACCAGAGGTGAAAACATATTGGACCTGGTCATCACCAACATGGGCGACATGTGTTCCGCACCAGAGGTCAACCTGTCATTGGTTAGATCAGATCATAAACTAATCACTCTGGATGTCCACACCCCACCACCACCCCCAAACAAGGAAACTACAGTGAAAAACATTTCTAAAGCAAACTTCACCTTACTTAAGACAGAGGTGGTAGGTTTCACAGCCCCCACGCTAAAGGATAATGCTACCCAAGATGCAGAATCCTTTACAAATGCACTCTACGAACACCTACAAGGATGCATGGATCATGCCATCCCTAGCAAAACCAAGACTCACTCCCCTAAGAGAAGGAAACCAGTCTGGTGGACCCCTGCCATAAACAGGTTATACAATAAAAGGAGGAAACTAGTTCAGAAAAAAATGCAAATCCCAAGAAGGAAAGACATCCCTGATCAGTATCAGTAAGAAACTAAGGTCCCTCATAAAATCACCCAAGGCTAACTTCGAAAGAAAAATAGCCAAGGATTCGAAAGATAGCCACAAAGCCTTCTTTAGCTATGTCAAGAATCTAAGTGGCAACTCACAGATATGCTCTGAGCTAGTGCAAAATAACACAAAATATACTGAACCTACTGATATTGCCAACATCCTGGCAGATAGGTTCAATGCAAACTTCACCCCCCTCTCACCTCCAAAAGGGCCTACAACAATACTGGAAAAGTGTAGCGTCACAGAAATCACAGACGCACAGGCGAAAACAGCCCTTTCAAAAGCCAAAACCCAGTGCCAATGGTGTCACAGGATGCGTCTTGCATGAACTACAGAACAAACTAACCCCCCACCTAAACACGCTGTTCAACCTCAGCCTATCCACAGGCTACATGCCCATAGAATGGCGCACAACAATGGTTATTCCACTCCACAAATTAGGGGCCACAACTGACCCTGGTAACTATTGCCCCGTAAGCCTGAATAGCCTGGTCTGCAAGGCTATGGAGTGCATCATCATGGAACTCATTAACAAAAACATTGTGAACCTCCAAACACTTGACCCTACCCAGTTCGGCTTTGTTAAGGGCAGATCATGCCTACTAAACCTGGTTGACTTCTTTGAGACAGTCACCAAGGCCATAGACAAAGGAAAGGTGGTTCACACAGCCTACCTTGACCTCACCAAGGCATTCAACACCATTCCTCACTCAGGTATTATAGAAAAACTCACCAGCCTGAACATAAACCCCTACTTCACAAGATGGGTTGCCAACTGGCTTGCAGACAGAACTCACGTGGTAAGAATAGCAGGCTCCAGGTCCGACTCTAAACCAGTCACAAGTGGTGTCCCACAAGGTTCGGTCCTGGGACCCCTACTGTTCAGCATATACTTCTCAGAAGTACAGGCAAACACAGGGGGACTATGGCTTACCAAGTTCGCTGATGACTGCAAACTGGGAGCCATAATTGACTCTCCGTCTGACACGGACATCCTCCAAAAAGGCCTTACTGAGATGGACACCTGGTGTCAAAGTCATGGCCTCAAGCTAAATGCCAGAAAATGCATAGTCATCCCATTTGGGAAAAACAAAACACCCACAAATTACCACATAGGTGGCAGCCCCCTTAATACAGAAGAGGTAATAAGAGATCTGGGAACCCAGGTAGATAGTAATCTCTCCTTTGACAATCATATTGCCAAAGTAGTTAGGAATTCCTTTTATGTGGCCCATCTAATTACTAAAGGGTTCACTTCTAGAAATAAAGAGGTTATAGTGCCCCTCTACTCGTCACTCGTCACTCATCAGACCCATCATAGAGTACATTGCCCCATTTGGTATGTACCTCACAAGACACTTCCAACAGCTGGAAAGACCACAAAAGTATCTCACCAAGAGGATTACTAGCCTCAAACATATATCCTATGCAGACCAACTGAAAAAACTCCGGCTGTACTCAGTGGCATATCGCTTACTCAGAGGTGATCTCTGCCTGACTTACAAAGCCATGTCCAACTCAGAATTGATGGACATGCTCCACCTAAAGAAATCCAAGTCACTGCGAGCCACACACTCTTGTGAGCTAAACCTCACCACATCAATAAATAGAACATGCTGGAGGGATAGATTCCTGTCACAGAGACTCCCCATGCTTTGGAACAAAATTCCTAACTACATTAGGCAGAGCCCCTCACTAACAGTCTTCAAGAGAAACCTTGACGAGTGGATGGGTAACAGAAAATACACCCCTAGGATCACTTCATTGGCTCTGCTTGACAGAGGCTCAGTTAATTAATCAATGGGGCAGTGAAAGCTGACACACTCTGGCTAGGCTTATAAATGCCCTCGGGCAGATAGCCTAGTACCTACCTATGAACCTATAAGAAGAAGAAGAAGGTATCTTGCATTCTTATGTTGGGCGATGAAAGGTTATTCTTTAGTTCTTTCATGTGATTTGAAAACAGTGATATGTTGTTAAGTTACCATTACATTATATGTCAGTCAGGGAGAAGACATGTAAAAGCTGAGCTAGCTAGAAGTGTATCAGGTAGGGCAGAAGAAGGAAAGGTTGGCAAGGGGTTGAGCACGAGCATAGCCATGCATTATTTAGATGTTGTTTAAGGGAGGATTTGAAGGTTTCTAGGTTAGTAATTGCCCTTGTGGTTAGGGGGAGAGTGTTCAAGGCTTTAGCTACAGAGTGAGAATATAGACTTTGTCCTAGTACTTTTGAGGGAATGAAAATAGCTGGAAGTTGTTTGTCTTCAGACCTCAGGGCTCTACTGGGGGTGTAAGGGTTTACTATACAACTAAGAGCTGAGCATGCTAAGGGTTTGTTCATAGGTTCATAGATAGGTACTAGACTATTGTCCCTGGGGCCTATACAAGCCCAGCCAAAAAGGTACCCTGGCTTTTGCCACCCAAGAAAATTATTTTCCTGTGCCACTGTCGAGCAGAGCCACAGAGGTGATCCCCGGGGTGAATTTCCTATTTCCCATCCAATCAACAAGATTTTTCTTGAAGAGTGCTAATGAGGAGCTTTGTTTGATATAGATAGGTAGTTTATTCCAGAGTATGGGAAGTCTCTGGGACAGGAATCTATCCCTCCGGCATGTTCTGTTTAATGTGGTGACAAGGTTTAGGTCCCTAGAGCATGTAGCTCGGAGGGATAGGGATTTCTTTAAGTGGAGCATGTCCAACAGGTCTGGGTTTGACATAGCTTTGTATGTTAGGCAGAGATCACCTCTGAGTAGGCGATATGTGACGGAGTAAAGCTGGAGTTTTTTGAGACTGTCTGCGTAGGGCATCTGTTTGAGGCCGGTAATCTTCTTTGTGAGGTATTTCTGCAGCCTTTACAGTTGTTGTAGATGTCTTGTGAGGTACATACCAAAAGGGGCATTGTACTCTATAATGGGTCTAATGAGTGATGAGTAGAGGGGAACAATGACCTCTTTTTTTCTGGATGAGAAACCTTTTGTGATAAGGTGTGCCATGTACAAGGATTTTCTAACTACTGTGGTGATGTGATTATCAAAGGAGAGAATACTGTCCACCTGTGTCCCAAGGTCTCTTATCACACTTTCAGTGTTAAGTATACTACCACCTATGTTGTAGTTCATGGGTACAGACTTTTTACCAAAGGGGATGACAATGCACTTTTTGGCATTGAGCTTGAGGCCATGGCTTTGACACCAGGCATCTGTCTCAGTGAGGCCCTTTTGTAGGATGTCCACATCGTTAGGAGTTTTGATTATGGCTTCTAGTTTTCAGTCATCTGCGAACTTCATTAGCCAAAGACATTCTGTGTTAGCCTGTACTTCAGAGAAGTAGATACCAAACAGGAGAGGACCCAGGACTGAACCCTCTGGTACTCCACTTGTCACTGGTCTGAAGTTGGATTTGGAGTCTGCTACTTTCACAGTGTGGGTTCTGTCAGTGAGCCAGTTGGCAGCCCATCTTGTGACATAGGGATTTATACCTAGTTTAGTGAGTTTATCTATAATTCCAGAGTGGGGGATAGTGTCAAAAGCCTTGGTAAGATCTAGATAGGCTGTGTGAACCACCTTACCCTTGTCTACGGCTTTGGTGACTGCTTCAAAAAAGTCTATCAGGTTTAGGAGACATGATCTGCCTTTTACAAACCCGAACTGCATGGGATCCAGAGTTTGGAGATTACCAATATCTTTGTTTATAAGTTCCATGATGATACATTCCATGGACTTGCAGACCAGGCACGTCAGGCTAATGGGGCGGTAGTTCCCAGGGTTGGTGGTGGCTCCCCCCTGGTGGAGTGGGATAACCGTTGCTGTGCACCATTCAGCAGGCAGAAAGCCTGAGGTGAGTCTATGATTGAACATGATACTTAGGTGGGGTGCCAGTTCATTCTGTAGTTTGTGTAGAATGCAGCCTGGGATGTTGCATTCTTCCGGTATAGAGATGGGCTCTTTAGGGGGTGAGATGGGGGTAAAGTTAGCACTGAACCTATCTGCCAGGATGTTGGTAATATCAGTTGGGTCTGTATATTTAGTGCCATTGTGCTGTAACTCAAAGCAGATCTGAGTGTTGCCATTGAGATTCTTGACATAGCTATAGAATGCTTTGTGGTTGTCTTTAGAATCAGTGGCGATTTTGTTTTCGTAGCTAGCTTTGGAGGATTTTATCAGGGATCGCAGCTTCTTACTGAGGCTGACCAGGTGGAAAGGGAGTTCAAGCCATTGTTGTATATGCAGTGCACTACAATGATATGTGTTGGTCTTTGAGTTAGTGGCAAACTTAGCCACTTTGTTATAACAACATTCAAATCTAGATCTGATAATGGACTGTAGGTTTGTGAGAACTGAGGCACCATGTAGTAGGGAGGATAGAAGGAATGTTTTGGTTAGAGTGACCCTGGTCAATGTGTTCAGGAAGTGTTTGTTCCTGTAGGGAGTGCCTAGTTTCAGATGGGTTTTCTTAATGTTATACTGGATGTGTAGATCAAACTTGAGATGATTGTCACTAATGACTCCTAGCAGTTTAGTGTGGAGGACTATTACAATAACAGTGTTGTCTGCAGAATGGATTTTAAACTGTTTTTTTGTCAAGGGGGTGATTTTTTGGCATAAAGAAAAAGAGGTTTTTTTTTTGTGTGTGTTAAGGAAGAGATGTGAATTATTAAACCAGGACTCAATGGAGGTAAAAGTTTGTTGTGTGATGGAGTGTAGCTGTGTAAGAATGGGACAGGAGCAGATGATAGTGAAGTCATCCAGATATTGTATTAGAGTTCCTAGGGATGAGGAAGTGCATGGGTTGTTTGTAAAAATGTTAAAGAGATGTGGGCCAAGGATGGAGCCCTGTGGTACTCCTGTAGGGGGTGTGAAGAAAGGAAGAGATGATATTTAACCATTTTACTGCCTGTTTTCAATTGTTTAGGTAGCTATGAAACCACTGTATGGAGGGAGGTGTAAGTCCTAGGTTGGAGAGCCTAGCCAGAAGTAAGGTGTGTGAGACAGTGCCAAAGGCTTTTGATAGGTCAAAAAATAATGCTGATACAAAGTTGCCTGCACCTCTACCCTATTTACAGTGTCAGTGAAGGACAGAAGGAATGTGGAAGTGCTGTGATCTGGATGGAAACCATGTTGGGTGTAGGAAAGTAGGTTGTTATGTAGTAAGTATTGGATAATCTGTTGATGAATGCATTTTTCCAATATTTTAGAGATGGGAGATAAAATAGTGATGGGTCAGAGTTTAGTTAGCTTGGTGGAGCTTCCCCCTTTCTGGATAGAAATATTATGTGACATTTTCTAGATGTTAGGAGCTTTAGATTCAGAGATAGATCTGTTGATAAGAATACCAATGAGGTTTGCAACAGAGTCAGCAGTTAATTTAAGATGCCTTGGTAAGAGATTATTAGCTGAGGTGGAGCATGGTTTAAGTTTTAGCAACATTCTTTTTATCATACTTGTAGGGATGGGTTGAAGTAAGAAATTGTTTGGGTTATTAGAACAGGGAGTTGGGTGGTTATCAGGGTGAGGGTCAGGGAGTGAAGATGAGGCAGGATTGATGGTAGTTGTGGAACAAAAGGAGCTGGAGCTATGTGGGGGAATTTGAGATAAGGGAAGCAATATCTTGCATAAAGTGAGTGTTAAAGTCATTAGCTATTTGTACAGGTGGGGTTTCAGGGCAAGGGCAGTGTTCTTTTTTGGTCCCAGGTTAAGTACGGATGAGATGAGGACTGGTTAGTTTTCTACTTATGTTGGATTTGGGCATAATATAATTGTTTGTCTTTGTTTACTTGCTTCTTCACTTGGTTGTGTAATAGTAGGTTCTCCTAATTTTTATTCTGTTTCCAGTGATCCCAGGCTTCATCCCATTTTTTCATGAGGTTTTTACATGCTTTAGTTAATAATGGAGCAGGACTGTTTTTACCTTTTTTTGTGAGCATTGGAGCAAGGGTATTAAGTATACTTAGAAAGGTAGTACTGAAATATTGAACTGCCACGTCTAGAGGGAAATGTTTCAGGATTGAACAGTTTATATTCCTTAATAATTTGTTGGACTTATCTTGAGAAAAAATAGTTAGATTGTGGATGCTTTTCAGGATGTGTTTTTAAGGTAGGTGAGTGGAGGCTCTGAGGGCATATGTGGATAAGTGATCACTTATAGTATTGAGAAGTGTACTTGTCATAGAAAAATTAGCAGGATGGGATCCTAAAATCCAGTCTAGAGTAGTTTGATGGATATAGTTATTATTGCATCAAATGGGACAGTTGATGATATGAGTAAAAGCATAGAGGTTAATACTATTGGTTGGATTTTGAGAAGAGAGTGCTAGCCAGTCAGTGTTTACATCACCTGAAATGATTGTCTCATGACTGATTGTGAAGTCCAAGAAAGTATGTCCTCGAGTATGGGTATATTTTGTCCTGGGAATGTATAGTACTGTGACACATATTTGTTTGGTTCTGTTAAGATTGAGAAAGGATACAAGTATCTCAGAGTTTGAGAAAGTGGGGATGCTATTAGTAAAAGACGTGATATTAAAGATGTCTGGGTGATGTAGGGTTACTCCTCCACCTTTCTTGTGGGTTCTATCAAGGCTTGCTATGCTAAAGTTTTTCACACTGGAGTTTAACCATGCTTTCATTAAGGCTAGTAAATCTGGTTTGTATTGGTCAATCCAGCCATGGAAGGGTGTTATATTGTTATATAGGCTTCTCAGATTTAATGTTATTATATTTAGGTCTTTAGGACAAGTTCTAGGGTGAGGACCAGGATTTGGCTGGATGTCACTGCATAGTTGTAATTTGGAAATAAGGTGGCACTATAGTGTAGCAAATGTTTTTGTGGCAAAGGTTGTAAGTGGTTAAATGTAAGTCTTGGTATGTGGTAAGAGGTTTAGGTGTTGAATAGCACTTTATGGTATTTTGAAATAACTGGGGGGAGATATCAGAGAAACTACTAGGCTGGGACAGGTATGTGGTGGTGGAGGTAAATGATGTGTAATAGTTTGTTGGGGTTTGAGTTGATGGGTATGTGGCATATGAGAGGAGTAATAGTACAGTGGTTAGACAGTCTAGTACAAGCATTATTAGGTAATAAAAATGTATTTTTAGGGTTTGGTGTTAGTAAAGATGGTGAATTTAGTGTTAGTGTTAGCTATAGTATTAATAGGTTGGGTAGGATGTATGTGTATGGTGGTTAGGGAGATGGAAGGAGAATAGAGGGAGAAGGTAAATGGCCAGTTTGAATAGCAGGAATAATTAGTAGGCTATTGTGATTAGATATTGGAATTGCTGGGTGGAGTTCTGTATGTAAAAGTTTATGAGTAGTGGGAGTGAATGGGAATTGGGGGTAAGGTAAGGGACCAGAGTGGGCTGACCCATAATAGAGATGTGGAAGCAATAAAAAAAAAAAAATCAGTAATGACTTAAGATAAGTATGTATATGTCATACAGAATAAATCTGAGAATGCTGTCCCAGAGTAAATGTTCATTTTTGAAGTTATATATTTTTAAATTGTCTGTTGTATGTTTTTGGAAAAAGTATAAGCTGAGGCTAAAACTGGAGCCATACTGGTTTGTGCGACAGTTGGTAGTGGAGATAGTTAAACTAAAATGGTTTGGCCAATTGTGATATTTAGTTGCATAGAAAGGTAAAAATCAAACCACGTTATTATTGGGTAGGGGGGATTCCTCTTGTTTTGTTCCTGCCGGGGAGAAGTAAAAAAATTTACTATAGGCAGTCTATATTGGAAAGAAATAGAAGCCCTACTTTAGAAAGGTTCACTTCAATATCTTAAGCCATGTGAATGTTATTAACAATATCCTTGTAGCTCTTTCCTATGGGGTACCACTTTGACCAATGGGAGGCTGCAAATGCCATGCTGCAGAGGTTTACCAGTTTGTGTGGTGTTAATATTTTATTTTGTTAAGTTTCCCTCAGGTGTACAAACAATGGGCAGTGGGTAAGAAGAGAGAAAGAAAAGACAGCAGTTAATAACCATGGCACAACGTAATGCATTACACTAACATCTTGGACAACCTAATGTAACAAGGGGAGGAATGGAGAGAAGTCGATTAAGGGAAAGTGATTGACAGAGGATTAGTAAAAGTAGCATAGGTAGAGTCAGGCAAGAAGGCATAATGAAATCAAGACAGCAACTAGAGAAAGAAACCGCAGCTCAATAGCAATATTTTACACAGGTAAATGCCATCGCACAATGAAAAATCGGCAACACTAACAGAAAGAGTCTTGAGTCAAATAACATGACACAGCATTGTACTTCTACATATAAAACAAATCAAGACTAGGCTGTTATTGTGGTATAGTTAAATAGCAGCATAAAAACTACATTAACTAGTATAGCAGCTCAAGCAGACGATTCCAGTAGAATGAGGAATGAGTTTAAATGATACAGTGTAGCACATTTCAGAAAGAAAACTCACAAATAAACCATAATATGTCACAATGTAGCACATACCAAGCAAAGGCTTAACAGGATTGCAATTACTAGATAGACATGATTAGTTACCACAATTTAGCAAATACCTATAATTTGTGGAAGCAATCTAGCTAGGTAAGAAAGCATTTCAACTTTATACATAAAAAACATAGTGTTGAAGGTAGTAAAATATAATTACACAACTGGACACTATCACAGAAACAGAATATCTCAGAGCTTATTAGAGAAACAAAAACAGTAACAGCATCTGTATTACACTTACTTTCTGGGTAAGCATGCAGCCATGGAGGGATCCAGTACAGGAGATTGTTTCCATTGGGGGCTGGTTAGTAAAAGGATAACCTCATATTGGGAAACGGGTTTTAAATGGAGCAAAGGATTATGGGACTGTCCAGTTTAAAGTCAGTGTGGGAAATTTTTATGTAATTAAGCAAATTCGGGGGGAGTAGAAGCAATAAAAAAACAACAACAAAAAGCAATCAGTAACAACATAAGGTAAGTATGTATATGTTATAGAAAATAAATCTGAGAATGCTATCTTAGAGTAAGCGTTGGTTTACAAAGTTATAAATTTATATATTTTTAAATTGTTCATAGGTTCATAGGTTCATAGGTTCATACTAGGCTATCTGCCCTAGGGCATTTATAAGCCTAGCCAGAGTGTGTTTGGCTTTCGCCACCCATTTTAAATTAATTTTGCTATGCGTTTTTTGAGGTTAGTATACTGTGCCTCTGTCTAACAGTGACACAGAAGTGATAGCCGGGGTAAACCTACGATCTCCCATCCACTCATCAAGATTCCTCTTGAAGAGAGTCAATGTGGGACTCTGCCTAACCTGGACTGGGATTTTATTCCAGAGTGAAGGGAGCCTCTGGGTTATGAATCTGTCCCTCTAGCATGTCCTATTTATTTCAGTGCTGAGGTTCAAGTCTCTCGAGCACGTAGCTCGATGGGATTTGGATTTTCTGAGGTGCAGCATGTCCATTAATTCTGGGTTGGACATGGCTTTATACGTCAGACACAGATCGCCTCTGAGCAGGCGGTATGCCACTGAGTAGAGCTGGAGTTTCTTTAACCGGGCAGCATATGGCATCTGTTTGAGCCCTTTGATCCTCTTGGTGAGGTACTTTTGGGGTCTTTCCAGTTGCTGCAGGTGTCTGGTAAGGTACATCCCAAAAGGGCATTGTACTCAATTATGGGCCTGATGAGGGATGAGTAAAGAGGCACGATGACCTACCCTGATCTAGATGTGAATCCCTTCATGATTAGGTGGGCTATATAAAATGTTTTTCTAACCACTTTGGCCACGTGGTTGTCAAATGAGAGATTGCTATCAACTTGGGTCCCCAGGTCCCTAATGACTTCTTCTGTACTTAATGGATTACCACCTATGTGGTAATTTGTGGGCACTTTGTTTTTGCCAAAGGGGATGACTATACACTTTTGGCGTTTAGCTTGAGGCCATGGCTCTGGCACCAGTTGTCTGTTTCTATGAGGCCCTTTTGGAGGATGTTTGTGTCGGCTGGAGAGTTGATTATGGCACCCAGTTTGCAGTCATCTGCGAACTTGGTCAGCCACAGTCCTTCTGTGTTGGCCTGTACCACCGAGAAATATATACCGAACAAGAGAGGTCCCAGGACTGAGCCTTGTGGGACGCCACTTGTAACTGGTTTGGAGTCTGACATGGCTCCAGCAATTCTAACCATGTGGGTTCTGTCCTTGAGCCAGTTTGCAACCCATCTAGTGACATAGGGGTTTATATTTAAGCTGGTGAGCTTATCTATAATGCCCGAGTGGGGTATTGTATCGAAGGCTTTTGCGAGGTCCAGGTAGGCTGTGTGGACCACCTTCCCCTCGTCAATGGCCTTGGTGACTGTTTCAAAGAAATCGACCAGGTTTAAGAGGCAGGATCTGCCCTTAACAAAGCTGAACTGGGTAGGATCCAGTGTCTGTAGGTCCCCAATATCTTTATTTATGAGGTCCATGATGATCCTTTTCATAGCTTTGCAGACCAAGCTAGTCAGGCTTATGGGGCGATAGTTTACAGGATTCGTTGAGGCACCACCTTTGTGGAGAGGGACCACTGTTGCTGTACGCCACTCTTTGGGTACATATCCTGTAGTAAGGCTAAGATTGAACAGTAGTTTTATGTTTGGGTTTAGCTCTTCTTGGAGTTCATGTAGGACGCAGCCCGGGACACCATCTGGTCCCATTGATGCTGTGTTTTTTGCTTTGGAGAGGGCGGCTCTTACCTGAGCATCTGAGATGTCAGGGGGCAGCACTCTGTTGGGATAGATATTTGCCCTTTTGGTGGGGAGAGGGGGGAGAAGTTTGCACTGAACCTGTCAGCTAGGATGTTGGCAATGTCTGTGGGCTCAGTGTATTTTTTGTCATTTTGGACTAATTCTGAGCATATCTGGGAATTCCCACCCAGGTTCCTAACATAACTAAAGAAAGCCTTGTGATTATCCTTAGTGTCCTGTGCAATTTTTCTCTCGAAGCTGGCCTTAGACGATTTTATGAGTGCCCGTAGTTTTTTGCTAATACTGATCAGAGATGCCTTCCCTTTTGGGATTTTGCTCTATCATGTAGTAGCTTCCTCCTTCTATTGTATAGTTTGTTTATGGCTGGGGTCCACCAGACAGGACGTCTGCCTTTGGAGGATTAGGTCTTGGTTTTATTTGGGATTGCATGATCCATGCATTCCTGAAGGTGTTCATAGAATGCGTTTATAAAGGATTCTGTGGTCTGGGCCGTATTTTCCACAGGCCCGGGGGCTTTGAAGGATTTCGCCTCGGTTTTGAGGCGTGTGAAATTTGCTTTAGAGAAGTTTTTCACTGTGGTTTTCTGGGCAGGGAGTGGGGTCGGGATGTGAATATCCAGTGAGATTAGTTTATGGTCTGATCTTACCAGTGAGGGATACACTTCTGGTCTGGAGCATAGTGTCCCCATGTTGGTGATGGTCAGGTCCAGTATGTTTTCCCCTCTTGCGGGAATGGTAACAAGTTGTTCCATAGCATTTGAGTTTATAAATTCTAGGAACCTTTGGGCTAGAGTGTTGGAGCTAGAGTAATGCTCCCAGTCTATGTTTGGGTAGTTGAAGTCACCCAATATAATGGTGATTGGAGAGACCTTCATATTTTCCAGTATTCTCAGGAAGGCCAAGTGGGGTTCCTGTGTTTGGGAGGGTGGTCTGTAGCAGGCTATAAACTGGAAGGCAGTTTTACCCACAGTTAGTTGCACATGGATAGTCTCTGATGCTTCGTGCTGTGCCACCAACCTGGAGGTGTGGGTATCTTTGACGAATATTGATACTCCCCCTCCTTTTGTGGTTCAGTCCAAGTTTTGGGGCCGAAAAGCATGGTATGAGGTATAACCTGGTAGTGCTGGGGTGCTCTCGGGAGCCTTGAACCAGGTTTCTGTTACTGCACAGATATCGATGTTCTCCATGCTAAGGAGAGTTTCGAGTGCGTGCATCTTGAGGTTTAGACTTCTGGCATTGAGTAGCATTACTCTTAGTTTCTTATCCCTTGTGATACCTATGGAGGTGGGTTTGTCTTTTGAGCCTTGCCTAAAAAGGCACTATGGGGTAGCAAGAGCCTTTGCCAATATCCAAAGCCCAGGGTGACAGGTGCAAGCCGTCCCTAGCGAAGCATCGTGGCTTGTTGAGCATGTCATCCCAGGCTGACAGGCATTGGATCCCCTTTGAATGACACCAACACTTAAGCCAATTGTTGAAATTGATCATCTTGTCTTCATATTGTGGCATCATTCTTGGTGAGGGTAAGATGCTACTCAAGGTCAGGGTCATACCGGCCTGGGCTACATGCTCAGAGAGCTCCTCTATGTCTCTTTTCATGTAGTCCAGGGAGGTACGTCTCAGGTCATTCACACCAGCATGGACAATGACTGAGTCATATTTGTACTTGCCTTGGAGTGACCTGAGTGCTTGTGTTATGTGGCGGATCCTAGCGCCCGACAGGCAGCTCACCGTGACCCTCTCCTTATTCAGCCTGGTGAGCGGGACGTCAGTGTGCCTGACGATAGAGTCACCTATTACAAGTGTATCAGGTGTGTTGTTTAGCCTTAAGGGCTGTGACTGTTCGGCACACTGGCTTTGTGAGTTATGTGTTGCACGTGTTTTGTTTTGGGGTAGCGGTTGCTTGGGTGTCTGCTTTGGAGGTCTCTGCTGCTTAGGCAGATTTTTATTTAGAGCCTCCGAGTATGTTTTTGTGTGTTTATGTGTTTGGTTTGTTGTCGTGGTAGGTCTATGTGAGACTGGAATTGTAGTGAGTGTGGTTTCCTTCTCCTCCTGACTGGTTACGCCAGTACTGAGTTGAGAGAGCTTAGCCTCCAGTTTGGCTATATGGTTGCATCTCTCACATGTGTTGGAATTTGTTGGGAGGAGGAGAGGGTTGTCTGTGTACATGAGGCAGTTGTAACATTGCCTCAAGATTCCCAGATTCACCTGCTGGACCGGAGAGGAGATTGACAACTGACCTTTGGACATGCTAGAATAGTATTGGGAATTCCTTTATAATTGAAAAAAAGGGCGAATGGGGAACAAGGTACTCAAGGGGAGTTTGTGAGGGTGTAGTGCTTTTAATTTTTTAGAGCTGACTTATATAACTGCTTTAGTGAGCAAGTGCCAGGTAACTTAAATGCAATGTGTTACAGGTAACCTAAATGCAAAAACGACAAACAGTAACTTTCTTACAAGTGAAAGAAGGAAATAAGTACAGTAAGCAATGCAGATATCACTAGGAATCCACAGAAGTGCTAAAAGGCTGCGTTTTAGGTGGAATTAGCGTTTCAGGGAAATAAACAAACAACAAGCATACAAATAAAGCTAGATTCAGCAGGCCTGGTCTGTTGTTTGTTTTTGGAAAAAGTATAAGCTGAGGCTAAAACTGGAACCTTACTGGTTTATGCTACACTTGTTAGTGGAGAAAGTTAAACTAAAATGGTTTTGGCCAATTGCAATATTTAGTTGTACAGAATGGTTAAAATGAAGCCGCGTTGATATCAGGGCACAGGATTCCTCTTGCTGCATGCCTGCTGGGAAGAAATAAAAAACTTTACCATAAGCAGTCTAAACAGGAAAGGAGTAGATGCTTTACTTTAAAAAGGTTCACTTCAATAGCTTAAGCCGCATGAATGTTATTAATGATATCCTTGTAGTTGTTTTCTGTGGAATACCTCTTTGGCGAATGGGAGGCTGCAAATGCAACACCACAGAGGTTTACCAGTTTTTACGGTCTTAATGTTTTATTTTGTTACATTTCCCTCAGGTGTGCAAACAGCAGGCAGTGGGCTTCTGAGTAAGCATGCAGGCAGGGAGGAATCCAGTATGGAAGGTCTTTTCCATTGGGGGCTGATTAGGAAAAGGATCTCTATATCTAAAAACAAGAGGGAACTTACTCAACAGAGGAAGAATATCCTCCACAGCTTGAACAAGGAAATCGGATATCTTTTAAAATTCTCTAAGACTAGTTACATGACTAAATTAGCATCCCTAGCTAGACATAATCATAACACATTCTTTAGCTACATCCATAACCTAAAAGGGAATGCCCAGCTGTGTGCCAAATGTATAGTGGATGATACCACTCACACTGAACCTGAGAAAATTGCTAACCTGCTAGCAGATTTGGCAATAACTTCACCCCCCCCTCCCCACCATCCATACCCCCAAAGCATTCCTGAAACCAGTCCTCTACTGAGTATCTCCAAAGAGTAGGTCATACAAGTGTTCTCCAAGGCCCAAACCATGGCCTCTGTGGGTCCAGATACCATCCCAGGCTGCTTACTAAACAATCTAAAACAAGACCTAGTGGAGCCACTTAGCACTCTGTCTAACCATAGTCTGAGCACTGCCTTTGTTCCGGCAGAGTGGAATACAGCAATAGTAATCCCCTTGCACAAAGAGGATCTATAAACCGATGCAGGAAACTATCGACCCATAAGCCTAACCAGCCTTATCTGCAAAGCCATGGAAAGAATTATCATGGACCTTATCAACAATGACACAGGCGACCTTCAAACTCTTGACCTGACCCAGTTTGGTTTCATTAAGGGTAGATCTTGCTTATTAAACCTGGTGGACTTCTTTGAGAATGTCACCAAAGTTCTGGATGAGGGCAAAGCAGTACATACTCCCTATCTTGATAGGCTTTTGACACAATCCCCCATTCAGGAATCATTGAGAAACTCTCCCGGCATTTGATAATATGACACATTCGTGGATAAAAGAGTGCTTAAAATGTATAAGATACACTCTACACTGATTGACTACATTACAGTGACCATGAAACAGTGGCAGACCACTTTGAAATTAAGTCATGATAAAGGGCAAATTATTATTCCAGGGATAAAAAAACAAAGGGGGATATTCCAGGGTGTCTCTTTGTCGCTGCTGCTGTTCTGCCTTGCCCTTAACCCATTAAGCTGTCTAATTAACAGCTTAGGCCATGGCTATAATTTGGCTCCTAGAAAACAACAAAGTGTAGAGACTTCTCATCTCTTTCTCAATGATTTAAAATTGTATAGCTCATCAGATGAGGAACTGAAAGCACAACTGCAAGTTGTCAAAACTTTTTCAGATGATATAAGAATGTCATTTGGTCTTCATAAATGTGCAAAAGCAACCTTTAAAGCAAGAAAACTGCAACACCAAGAAAATACCAGTTTGGGACAAACGTGATATAAAAGAACTTGAGCAAGAGAGAGTGTATAAATATTTGGGAATTGAAGGATCAACAATAAAACATGAACAAATGTGAATAAAACTTAGTAAAGAGTACTTTAGAAGACTTAAATTAATCTGAAAACAGCACTGACATCTAGGAACCAAATTCAAGCTATAAACCAATTTGCTCTTCCTGACCTAATAGTTTTGGAATAATTGACTGGCCCCAAAATGTGTTGGATAGCTTAGACATGAAAACAAGAAGGATGCTTCATGCACACAAAATGATTTATAAAAATCAGTGCATACCAAGATTATATATTCCCCGTTCCAAATGGGGGATGGACCTCCTTAAAATTGATTACATGTATAGATCTGCAATCGTGGGACTGCACACATATCTGCTGACCTCACAAGACCCAAATGTAGTGAAAGTTTTGAAACATGAGGAGAATAAATCTAAGAAGATTTCTCTATTTAATCTAGCAGAAGCATATTGGTGTTAAGCGGGATTGGAAATCAAACCAGAAGTAGATAAAAATCAGGCAGCAACTGAATGTGCTAGAAAACAAAAGAATATAAGGTGGAGGACCAGATGAGAAGGCAAGAAATGTGGAAAATGCATAAATATAGTTGCATGTATAGAAAACTTCTGGAAGAAACTCATGTTGATCAGGATCGAACGCAGGAATAGTTAAGAAGAGGTGAATTCAAACCAAGAGATGAAAGGTTAATATTGGTGGCCCAAGATAGTGGGCTACATACACGTTGATTTACAAAGTCCATTGAATGTGTGGGAGAAAGACAAATGTGGGTTTTGTAAAACAGAATTGGAAACAGTTGCATACCTCTTTGCTGGTTATGACATACTAATGGCAGAAGGAATGTATACTGAAAGGCATAATAATGTGGCAAGACTGCTGCACTGGGGATTGTGCAAACATTATGGTATTGAAGTGGATGAAAAACACTAGAAACATGAGCCACAAAGCATTACAGAAAATGATGACGTCTACATCCCATGGGATCATCCATTACCAACAGTTCAAAAGATAGGTGGTAGAAAACCGGATATAGTGGTCCATGAAAAGAAGACAAAAGTAGCACTGAACACTGAAATCGCCACACCCAGTGACTACAGTGTCTTGCATACAGAGAGACACAAAGTCATGAAATATTAGGATTTGCAGGCAGAAATGAGAGCAATGTGGGAGAAAGATACCCAAACAGTTTCAGTAGTAGTAGGAACAATGGGTCTTATAAAAAAGAATCTACAATCGTATTTAGATATGTTACCAATACATGTAACTCCAAACAAATTGCAGGAGGAGTCATTACTGGGCACATTGTGGGTGCTACAAAGAGCACTTCTCATTGACATCAAAGATTGAAACAATACTAATTTCATGAACTTTAATCGTGCTTTGACTTAGGAATGGGGTCCATTCCCATTATGGTATTAGAAACCCAAAAGACTTGGAGAAATTAAAAACTGTGAATTAACCCATACATCACTAGACGGGTAGCCAACTGGCTCACCGACAGAATGCACAGTGTCAAGGGTGTGGAGTCCACCTCTACCAGTAGATCAGTTACCAGCGGTGTACCACAGGGATCTATGCTGGGCCCTCTGCTGTCTGGAATGTATTTCTCTGAGGTCCAGGCAAAAGCAGATGGCCTGTGGCTTACCAAGTTTGCAGGTGACTGCAAACTGGGTGCAATCATTGAGTCCTTCAGTGATGTAAACATATTACAGAGGAGGCTGATGCAGACAAATGACTGATGCCAAAGTCATGTACTAAAACTAAATGCAAAAAAATACCTCATTATCCCCTTTAGCAAAGAAGTAGCCCCTGCTAATTATGATATAGATAGTACCCCTCTAAGCTCAAACCCAGTGATTTGAGACTGGGAAGTCAGGTTGATAGCCATCTAAACTTCAATCACCATTTGTCCATAGTGGTTAGGAAAGCCTTCAATAGTGGGCATATCATAGATAAGGGCATCACATCCAAGACTAAGGAGGTTATAACTCTGCTGTACTCACCCCTTATCAGACCATTAATTGAGTACAATGCTTTCTTCTGCGTGTATCTCACCAGACATCAGCAGCAACTGGAGAGACTACAGATGGTTCTAACTAAGAGAATCCAAGGCCTCCAAAACGTGATTTACATGAAAAGACAGGAAAGCCCTGTCACTGTACTCTGTATCATACAGGCTGCTGATAGGCAACTTATGCCTGGCCTAAAGAGCAGTCTCTGACTCTGCCCTAATGGAAATGCTGCACATCCGCACAACAAATGGTACAAGAGCCACTCACTCCAGGGATCCCAACTTAGCCTGTGACATTAACAAAACATGTTGGAAAGACAGATACAACTCCCAGAGGTTGCCACTCCTCTGGAATAAGCTCCCACTTTATGTGAAGCAGACCTCCTCAATGACCCCATTTGGATGCACCTATGCCCCTCACGGACAGGGGTAATCAGTGCTGATCAAAGAATCTCTCTGCTAACAGCTACCATCTAACTATGGTCAGATAGGGTACACAGGTTTTTTACACAGTAAGGCTTGTAAAGGCCCTAGGGCCATTAGCCTAGTAACCTCCTATGAACCTATGAACCTATCAAACTTAAGCACTGCATGGGAATAAATGGAGAACAGTATGCCGTTTGTATATATGACAGCTACTCTTCTACCTTTTTTGTTAAGTATATCAGACCTTATTATGCTGTACACTTGGGTAAGATTTCTTCTTAATGCTGGGCTTGAGCCATGTCTCAGTGATGAGACAGAATGCTGGGATGAGACCCAAGAATGAAACTCAGCTAGTTTATTTGAGAGTTTACAAATATTTATGTTGGAAAGTTTAAGGTCAGTGGAGCTGTTTATGAGATTTGTTGGATTTTACTTGTTTGGAAATATGTAGCATTATTTTGTGCAGTTATGGTGGGACCAGAGTTAGAATGTGTGCCTCCATGTTTTAGAAAAGCTATAAAGATACAGAGTTGTTTAGAGGTAAGGAATAGGTTACTTGTATGCTGTATTTTACTTTTCTTTTGTTTTGCATGAGTGGAGAGGAATAAGGATATAGCTGATTTGGTTCCTATTTGTTTATCTTTTGGTAAAAAGTAATGTACTGTTATATTCAATTGGTTTACAAATGTGTAAGGATGAGGACATTTGGTTTTATTAAGTGGTAAAATCCTGCTGTGTATTCTAGGTAGTATTAGGAGTTGAAAATGGTAAGTAATTGGGTATGAGAAGATGATGAGAGGAGCTGCTAGAAATAGTGATGTCACTCGTCTTGTCTCCCATTAAAGATAAACAGGCAGGGTAGATTGTTTATATGCTTTATCACATAGAAACACATCAGGATAGATAGCAGCAGTACAAAATATAAACAGACTGATTAACATACAGACTACACAGACATACATGCTTACATCTCAACAGCTTATGATAAAATGGCAGTCAGGCTCACATGTGCTCAGTATTTATACACTTGTCCAAGCCCCGAGAAAGCTTCTAAATGGTGTACATACATATTGATCTACATCCTCCCTCTTTAATGAACTGCCCACAATATAATGACATTTGAAAAGAAACATGCAATGGTACAGACAATAAAAAATAAACACAACATTCATATCCTTATGTCCAAGTTGCCGTGTATCAGGAACATGGTCTGGAAATTCGACATGATCTAGTGATAGCAATCAAAATTGGGTTTAGCAACAGGGACAGTCATCAGTGAACAACTTGCTTCAGGAGTTTCTGGATTTTTCTCAGGAACAGGGATATTTACTGGAACATCCTCTCTAAGTGGAATGCTGGATATCTCACTCTGAGATATAAAGTATTTCTCGCAGGTATAATACTGCAATGCAGGCTTGGACACTGGAATAAAATGTTTCCTATTCTGCCTAAATTCTGCTCCTTGCAATTACACAATGTACGAGCTTTGCTCTGGACATACACTCTTCATGACACCAATCTGATCAAAACCTTTGGACATCTGTATTCTCACTATCTCCCCTTCTTGTAATGGATTGACAGGTTTGCTGGACTTATCATAATAGGACTTCCAGGATAAGCACTTCTTTAACAGATTGGCTTTCACTGACCTGTTGTTCTTGGCACATGTAGCCAATAATGAACTACTAATGGATAGTGTAGTTTTGGTTTGTCTTGACAGAAGTCTCTGTGCAGGTGAACCAAGATGTTTATCATGAGGAACATTTCTAAGATTCAAGAGATTCAAGAAATCATCATTATTGTCTCATTTCGACTTCTCTAGTAATTGTTTCGAACTTTGAACCGCACATTCTGCCAAACCATTTGACTGCGGGTACTCAGGGCTACATATGACATGATTTAAGTCCCACTCATCAGCAAATCTTTTGTACTGCTGGCTTGTAAACTGTGTACCATTGTCAGAAATAACTTTGTACAGACTTGACCATGGTAGCCCAGGAATCTAGTTTAGCTAAAGTGGTTATTTCTGTTGATGTGGCTTAGTAGTACTATTACATACAGACCAAGATGAAAGTACTCTCTCAATGCCTTGTAACATAGAAGCCAAAATACTAGTCCTTTTGCCCTTCTTTTGATAGAATCAGTTCCTGGGTGGCTACGATGCAAAATGGTAATGTACTCTTCCTGCAAGGACATTGGAACAATCACTTTTGGACCTTTCATGATGATACCATTGTCAAACAAAATCTCATCTCTGCATGGAAAATATGGTTGCACTTCTACTGGTAAACAAGACTGCTTTGATAGCCATCCTTCACTGATAAAGTGGTTGAGTTTCTGAAGAACTGGATCTGAGGCTGTATGACTTCTAAGCTCATCAAGACATGTGGAAGAAAAAACCACAAGCAAAAACACCTCCGCAAGCATGTACCATGAAGGGTCTCCTCCAGTAAACTCTTAGTACGTATCGTACCACAAAAATGCTGTATCACGAATATATAAAAAATATTAATTTATTAAAACACCAAACGACAGAACAAGCACAGTGCTTGTTTTTGCTTGTGGTTTTTTCTTTGGACGTGGAGAGGAGGTGAATTTGGTTACATGTGGAAGAAAACATTTCTCACTTCCATGACTTCAAAATCAAGTTTCTCATTTTCATGCTGTTCAGTGGTAGTTCTGGGTGATCTGGATAATGTATCAGCAAGATAAAGACGTTTTCCTTTTGTGTAGACAAGATTGAAATTATACTTTTGCACTTTGAGCATCATACATTGCAATCTGGCTGAAGCTGTATGCATAGGCTTTTTCAAAATAGTGACTAGAAGTTGGTGATTTGTTTCAATCTGGATAGGTCTACCATAAATATAGTCATGGAACTTCGAACATATAAATGCAATTGCCAAGAGTTCTTTCTCTATCTGGGCATAGTGCATTTCAGTTTGGGTTAGAGTTCTGGACCCAAAGGCTACTGGTTTACCCTCTTGAAGAATGACTGCATCACAAGAAAGAGTAACTGGTTTGTGAACATCATAGTATCTGAGAGTTGGTGGACTGGCAATTCTGTGCTTCAGGACATAAAATGCTCTTTGGTGTTGTTCTAACCATGACCAAGATACATCTTTGCATGTCAGCTCTCTAAGTGGTGCTGAAAGTTGGCTAAGTCTGGAATGAACGTGCCTAGATAGTTAACCATGCCAAGAAAACATTGTGGGTTTGAACATTGTTTGGAGCTGGCATCTGGAGAATTGCTGTTTGCTTGGAAGGATCTGGTCATAAGCCTGAACTGGTAAATAAATGACCAACATAAGTAACTTTTCATAGCCTGAACTTGAACTTCTGAGAATTCAGCTTAAGATTAATTTCATGCGATCTTTCCAGAACTTTCTTGAAGTTTCTGTCATACGCAGCTTCACCATTACTTCCTACTAGAATATGATCTACTATAATACACAGACACCCAGAAAAAAAATGCTCCATTGCACACTGGAAGACTTCACTGGCAGAATTTATCTCAAATGGTATTCACAGAAATCTGTACCTGCCAAACAGAGTACTGAAAGTGGTTAGCAATGAAGATTTTTGATCAAGGAAAATTTGCCAAAATGAACTTTTTGCATCTAAGACAGAAACAACAGTGGCATTTGGCATAAGACCTGTGTTTTCTTCAACTGTATGCATTGGATGATGAGGTCGTTTCAGTGCTTTGTTCAAATCAATACATATTCTGATATCATCTGAGCTTTTCTTATGAGCAACAACCATGCAGGATACCCATTTAGTAGGTTCATCAACTAGACAAATTACAACTTACTGCACCATTTTATCTAGCTTAGCCTTGACCCTGTTCTGCATAGCTACTGGAACTTACTGGGCTGGCCTGACAACTGGACTGACATCAGGGTCTAACTTCATGGAGTACACAACTGGGAGTTTGCCTAGTTTGTCTTCGAAAAGATCAGCATAGGTAGAAAAAATAGACTGGGAAAATTTAGAACAGTGGTCTTTCAAGCTTACATGGTGCACGTCTTCATTAAATGAAAGCAGCCCCATTTTCAAACTGCCTCTGAGACATAATAATGACTGGATGTGCTTTATGACCATGTTAAATTTCAAGTCATAGCTGTTCACAGCAGAGTAACATGAAAGCTCTACTGAACCTTCAGTTTGAATTTCTTCACCACCATAAGCAACAAGCTTTGCACACTTTGCCACCTTTAAGCTCCATGGGTTTTCCATTTATCCAAATAGTACAAAATACTTCATTCTTTGCCCATAAATTTACTGCATTGACTGTTTCATTAAGCACTGACACACTGTCAACATAAAAAATAGGGTTACAGCTTTCTAATTGATCAGCTTGTCTCTTTGAATGTTCTCTATTAATAAAAGAATGCCCCTTGTTTGATTTACAAAACCTTTTGAAATGATTCCACATATTGAATTGGTGGCAATGTTGACCAAAAGCTAAGCACTTTTCTCTCTTGGGCACATGATTTGTACCACAATTATGACAGTTGACTATGAAACTAGGTGAGGGTACATTCTTTGAGTTTGCTGACTCACTCTTATGCTTCACTGACACTGTGCGCACTCTGGAATTTGCTAGAAAGCTACAGGGTTTACCAGTGACTATTGCAGGGTTTACAGTTGCTGCCATGTGCTTGGGTCAGCTTTGTTTAACCATGTGCTGCATACTATCAACATGAGCATTAGAAGATGCTGAAAATATTAATTTCTCTTTTATAAGCACATTTGTGTGCTTTTCTGTGAGTTCATATATCTGACAAATCTCAATGGCCTTATTCAAAGTTAAATCACAGTCATTAAGCTAAATCTTTCTCACAGCATCATCTTTAATACCACACACATCTGTCTTTTATCAACTCATCCCTTAAATCACCAAATCTGCGCATTTTAGCTTTATTTCTCAAGTCAGTTATATATGCTGCAAAAATTTCCCAAGGCTTTTGACCTGTTGTTTAAAATAAATGCCTTTCCATTGTAATATTCGTTTGGGGGTTACACAGTTCTCAAAATTTATGTTTTAAGCAGCCGGGGTCTTCCCTTGACTCAGCCGGTACATCTTTGTGATGGTTCCCCCTCCACTGCAAATATAGCAGGTGCATACACAAATGAACGCTCACTTTCTATGGCTTCTGAACCAGCTAAATTAAGCAGAATAAATGCCTTTGTATGGTCATCTTTATCAGAAAATGCAGCTTGTATGAAAATATCCTACTCTTGTTCAAACACTCTCCAGTTCTCTGCAATATTATCAAATACAAGTGGACCTAGTTTTTGAAATCCATCAGCCATGCCAACACATTACGCTTAAACACACTGAAAATATGCCCCTTGTAATTATGTACGAATATGCACCCACAGCTAGCACTTGTAATAACAATCAAATGGACAATAAACTTTTTGAAATACTGTACTTTGCAAAATAAGCTTTGAAATGTCTGTATTTTGTGAAATAACTGTACTGTAATACTGCACAATCATGCAAACCCTCTGTATACTTCTGATACCTTGAATGGCTTTAATTAATGTGAAAAAAGTACATGCTATAAGCTACTTCAAACCAATTTGGTTGTTTTCCATATTTTATTCATTTTATGCAATTTGGACTTTATTTCAAACATTTTCTGTAGTTATTTGAATATTTTTTATCAATATGTCACAGTTTTGGACATTTCATTTACTTAGAAATTTGTTTAGAGTGTTCTGAGTTCTTTGTTTTGTATTTTGTGAATAAGAAATCATTTACATAAGCTTTGATACCTGAAATTTATTTCTGACCTGTTTTTGCAAATTAAACATGCAGTGGGTATGATCCACTCCTTTATATTCCTCCACCTTTAACTGAGTACCTTCTCAGTCTGGCATCTGGATTTATGGATCCCATTCTGATGCCAAGTCACTTATCTTGTTTCCCATTAAAGACAAACAGGTGGGGTAGTTCATTTATATGCTTTATTACATAGAAACACATCAGGATGGATAGCAGTAGTACAAAATATAAACAAACTGATTAACTGACAGTCTACACAGGCATACATGCTTTCATCTTAACAGCTTACTCCAAAATGGCAGTCAGACTCACACGTGTTCAGTATTTATATACTTGTACAAGCCCCTAGAAAGCTTCTTAAAGGTATATATACACATTGATCTACAAGTGGTAAATACATTTTATGAAAATGGTAAGTAATTAGGTATGAGAAGATGATAAAATGAGTTGCTAGAAAGAGTGGTAAATACATTTTATTACCTTGATAACTTTTGAAAAGGAGCAAATACAAAAGTTAGAAGAGAGGTGGTGGGATAGTATGTGTAGAGTGGAGTGTAATATGATAGGTTGACTAGCTGATGATGTGTTAATATGGGAGTGGCTGTAGATGTATACATTTATTGAAATGGGGTGGGTGGGAATGGGGGTAGGGTGAAGAGTGAAGTGAATGCATATGTTGCATATCTGATCAGAGCATGGGTAGCCATCTTGGGTATTTTCCAAAACAAGCAGTAAAATAAGAAAATGAATGCTGGGTCAAACCTGCAGTGTGTCTATGAAGACAAGCAGGGGACACAATGTAGCTCCACTGTGGAAAGAAGGGCAAGTCTTATATGTATGATATAAGCAGTCTGCAAAATAGATTGGACTATGATTTGATGTTAGTCACCAGCTAGCTCAAAAACACACTTGGGGTATCCCAGTTGTAATTCTGAGGAAATAACTTAGAGATGTTATTGGGTCTTGAGTTGTCTAGTTATATCTTCATTACATTTACAATGCAGTTGTTTTGAAATGGGTTGTCATGCCAGGAACTTGTTTAACTGTTCTTTTTGAAAGTCTTGGTAGGAGTGCACTATTTCTTATGTTCTTGTTTCCAAAGATTAAAGAAGGCTAAGCACATGGTACACAAGATTAAAAGGGGTGTCAAAACAGCAGACAATGCAATGCATTTATTTGCAAATGGGTTTTCATGCCAGGAACTTGCTTAACTGGGGACTTTCCTATTTTTATCCCCAGTGGCTCTATTGCATACATTGACCTACATATGGTACAGGTCTGAGGATGGGCCACTGTGGCAGTTAATGGTCACTTGTACCTAACAGTTGAGCACAGCACATATTTTAATACTGTGGTACTTTATATTAACTTCATTAATCAAATTATCAGTGATAGCTTTCTGTCATGATTTATATCTTCATGGGTAGCCATCAACATGGCACTGTGGCTTGATAAAATCTAGGTATAAACATTCAAAATGTTCTCACAGTCACATTAGCTGTGATCCAGAAATGCTTGTCTGTTAGGTAAAGATGGTCAGTCATTCTCTTCCTGATTTTATGGTGATTCTTGCTAAATGTCTCATTAGAAAAGAATAATGGTTTTCATTCATAAGGATTCCTTTTATTTCAAACAGAATAAATATTACATCTCACATGCATAGATTCAAACACACACATATAACAGCTGCTGCACACAAACACCTCTCTTCAGAATGACATGAGAACAACTAACTGTGTAGTTAACCCAGGCTCATACAGTAGCACAGTATACAACAGATTAACGGAAAGTACACTGAGGTTATTAAGTTATAGATTATGTGCAGTTGTTTCCTTAAAACTGCTAAACCATACTTGTGAGACTCATAATATGAAAAGGGCATTTCATCAGTTACAGAACAGCATTTATCAAACTTAACATTTCCAGCAACACACCTATAACAGGAAAGCAATCTACATCTGTTTTATTCTACAAGTCATGAGTTCCTTCCCACCTCCTAATTATATTCATCCTTAAGATTACTAAATCTCAGAGAAGGCATCTATTTGGGGTTTCAGTGGTCTCATATATAAAGCATATTTTGTCAAGAATGTGTTCTAGTTGGGCAAAATGGACTATGAGCAATATATATTCAAATAGCTATAAATCCCATTGTGTTTTGTATTGTTCCTAACCAAGTACAGGTGAAGCACATCTGCAATGTTTTACTTTTTATTTATTGCATTTTGTTAACTAAGCAATACCTGAGTAATTCCATTTTAGGGGAAACCAAGGGAGAGAAAAATGTTCCAGACAAATAAGAACAGGTAATACACATAATCTTAGTAAAATGTTTAAGAAAAGATTAATGATAAGGACACAGTGTTTAAAATGTATTTGAAAAAATAAATAGTAAAGGAAGTCTGACCATCAACACTTGCAAACAGATGTTTAAGTTTTGCATTTCCTTGACTGGTATCAAAAAACATTTTTTTCTAGAAGAAAATGTGGTTTTTAAGTGACAAATAAGAGGATAATGTAAAAGATACCGGAACACAAAATTCTGCAAGAATGAATTAATGAATGAATAATGAAACAGATAAACTTACAAAAATGGAGAAAAATGTGACTGTAGAAATGTTCAGGCTTTAGATCCAGTAGCCAGGTCAGCAAAATAAATTCTGGGGTTGAATTTCATGATGGATAAGTTTAAGTTGAAATAAAGAGAAGAAAATAGAAGAGAAGGCACATAGTGCAGGAATCTGAAGATGAAGTAGAATTTAAGAACATTTCAACAAGATAGGTGATACAGAGAATCACTTGTGTGTGTGTGTGTGTGTGTGTGTGTGTGTGTGTGTGTGTGTGTGTGTGTGTGTGTGTGTGTGTGTGTGTGCGTGTGTGTGTGTGTGTGTGGGGGGGGGTAACTGCGCTTAGTGTAGTACCAGTAACAATTCCAGGGTGATTCCTAATGGAGTATGTCACACTAGAACTGAATATGCTATCTGCCACTCCTGACAACATTCAAATAGATTTGGTCGAAAGAGCAGAGTAACTGAATCAAGAAACAGAAGGAGTTTCAGCACAATTTTATACCATTTCACATCTTGTGGTAACAAAGAATGAATCCCAGAAAGGACAAGGAGAGAGCATACTGTTGTATGTTATGATAGATATAAGACTATTTGCTACAATTGCACAGGCAGAAGCTGGAAATTAGACTAGACTGGTGACTCTAAGGACCAAAGGAACCCTTACCCAAATTTCTTACCATGCTGTTGGTGATACTGTTGGTGTAGACATGGGAATTCTGCTCCATTTGAAAGTGAAGAATTTGTAGCTGACCTAGAATGAGCTGAAAGGAGACAAAGAATTTGGGGCATATGGCCAGTGGAATGAAAGAGGGCAAGACTTTGGCAGAGAAGAACAGAAAGAGGAGAGAGAGAGAAACAGACAGTGTCTTTGTAGAAGCCCTCAACAGCTCAGGAGCAAAGCAGGTGTTCCAGAGGAATGGAGGAAGAGAGAGGCAAGAATAAGGAAGACAAGTGGAGAGAGAAGGGGGATTGATGGCTGAGCAGACAGAGAGAAAAGCTACTTCATTCAGAAAAAAAATCAAAGAACAGAAGGAGGGAAGGGGGCTAAAGACTCAGTGATGAGAAACAGAGAAAGCAGAGTTGAGACAGGTGAGGAGGAAGAAAACGTTTCAGGTTCTTGAAGGTGAAGAACAGAGGGCTGCTGAAGTAAGTGGAAGTGAGAAGTTCATGGTTTGGAAAAGAAAGGATCAGGATGAGGGATACAGGAAGTGAAAGGCATGGATGGGTCACAGGGTAACAGGGATAGCTGCATTTTGGTACTGTGGAGTCATTTTTCCCTTTCCTTTCAAAATGATTTTTGTATCATGTAGATGATGTGTTTTAGAAAGAAAATGCAAACAGAGGAACAAAAGAAATCAATCATTATTAATAAGGCAAGGAGCTAAGCTTGTCCCAGTGGTGTAGAGTAATAAAATCCAGAGTAAAGCCCAGGAGAACTGAGTTTTGCTAGTAGCTTGGGCACTTGAAGGCACAGGTAGAGAGGATGGGCATGCTCATCTTGGAGGAGAGGTACACTGGTTCCCAAGTGGCTTGCACAGCTATTGTGATGAGAAGGTTATGGTGACGAGCCCATCATGATGCAGGGAGCTGTTGCTGAAAGACACGAGCATGGCCTCCTAAGCTGGTAATGGTAACCTCTCTCCTTACATGTGGTGTGTGTATGTGCATGGGGTAGTGGGCATGGGTGGCCCTCATAGTGATGCAGTTGCTCATGTCACTACTGTGGTTTAGGCAATAGAATAGAAAAAGATCTTATTGCCAGGATGTCAGTGAGAGCACAAAGCACCCTTGTGGCTGACTGGATGGCAGTTCCCCTCAGACAAGGTATGTCTGATCAATGAGAGGCTTGATGGTCAAGAAACATGGGGGCAAAATGGTAAAATGAAAGACACAAGAAGGATGATGAATGAAGGACCAGTCAAGAAAAAATGGGAAGGAAAATGGGGCATGTGAGCAAAAGAAGCATTGTTCCAGAAAGCAGATGGAGCTGTATATTAAGATAAGAAATGTGTCCAGAGAAGAATGGGATTGGGAGATCTGTGGCAAGACAAATAGTGAAAGCAGAAAAAATGGAAAAGGTAGAATATTCAGAAAGAAATATAAATTAGTTGCATGTAGAAGTGGACATACTTAGTGTAAAAAGATGTTTGGACATCAGTGTACAAAAAGGAAAAATATAGTGAAGTAAATTACAACTGGGAACAAATATGAATGATGCATTGTATAAGAATGAAGGGAGGGTTGGATTGGAGTTGAGAGGACCCTGGTCTCATACATAAGAGAAAATTTGTAGTACACTGAGCAACAAAAAGCAGTCGATGAAAGGAGGTACAACCTATGAATAAATAAAGGGAAGGCTTATTGTAAATATGAGGCAAGCAACGCATTAGGGAAGTTTTTTTTTATCAGATACCGGAAGTGGAGAGGAGAGGGGGAATATAAGATATGTTAGAGAAGTCAGAAAAAGTTGTTTGTCTAGTTGGCTACGAGAAAAGAATCTTTGCTATGAAGTGGGTATAAACAAAGTCATGAACTAGCAGGGAATCTAGAACACATTAATTCTTTACTATTCCATGCATTTCTCACATTTAGTAATTATGAGTATATAGAAATAGTACTGAGTTAAAGTAGTGAAATTACTTTTTCATTAAAAAGTTTGGTTATTGTAAATTATGCAGCATGTAAAACATATAAATTGCATAAAAATGAAAAAAAAAATGTAACCTTACTCAGTATGACATTACTTTTGGTGGAACTGCAATAAAATTGTTGAAACTAAAACTAAATCTGCTTTTCAGATGTGCATAAGTTTGTTGTACCCGCAGTATTATATAATGTGGAGTCTATCCCACCAGAACAGGAAAAACATAATCCACTTTTAAATCCAAAAGGAATGATGGCCTTGAACTCCTTTAAGTAGACAGAATATGTGTTACAGTTACTTACTATCTTACTTCTAGATTGAGGATATGTCAGTGACACAACAGGTAGCACATTTGCCTTTGGTGCAGAAGACTGTAGGTTCTATTCCTGCACCATGTAGATTAATTGCTGACACTGCAGTACAGCATGAGGGGAGTGCTGCACTCCTGAGTGTGCTAATTTTTGGGATAAGATGTTATACCCAAGCCCCACCTGCCCGAGTTGGTAGTAGTTCAGGTGGATGCAAAGGATCCCACAGCACCTATTAGAAAAATTAGAACAATTCCCTGATACCTTCACTAAATTTTAAATAAATACCATCTCGGGTCTCTGCTGAAAAGAGACTACTAGCTAGTAGGACTAACAAGACCAACAAAGGATAAATAAAAAGAAAAAGATAGTGAACTGAGTTCTTGACTCATAGCTCAAACTGAATTACATTTGTAAGTCAGAGACAGACAAAATTAAGTATATTTCTTTAACTACTGGTAGTGACAGGTCCACTTAACTGCTAGATAGAGTTCTAGATTATGCCATCTGTTTGTTTAAATGCAGTTAATTTGCAATTTTTGTGCAAGTTTAAAGACAAGTAGGTGTTAGTGTTTGCTGATATCCTAGCAGATGTTCTAATAGGTAATGACTTTGATGACACAGTACCTGTATACATGCAAGAACATGCACCAGACATGGAAATAATTGTGTTGAGAAGTTTCCAGGGGGTTGACCCAACTAATGCCCATACCTCTAACACAGATTGGTGATATGATACTATAGGAAAGAGCTAAGTAGCAGGAAGCCTGAGCCTGAATCACATCTGCCAGAAAGTACTGGATTACCTCTGTAAGGGCAACTTCATGGGAAATGATGGTTAGTGAACGTCAGTCTAAATTTAAGAGGAGGCACAGTTGTTGGAAAGAGTTTTACTGGAAGGGGAAATTGGAATGAACACAAAGAGTGAGTAGAAGAACTTGTGCTCGGATTCTGCCTTATAGGATTGAGGATGCTGGTCAAGCAGGTTTCTGACATTTAAGGGCAGAGTGAGTCTATATACTAGGGAAAGGAGCTACTGTACATAGAAGGGACTCCAGGAGAAGGGTTAGAGGAGGACGTGGTACAGCAGTTGGCAGTGCCAAGGTTCTACATTGAGCACTTTTGATCATAGCGTATGATATTCCTTCCTTTTTTATATCATTTAGCATGCAGTATACAACAGAGGCGTATGCAAAATTTTTATTTGCTAGGCATTGGAAAAGACATGAGAGGTTACTGCAAGTCATGTGAATACTGTCAAAGGTTTGGTAGGGTGAAAGACAAACCTAAAGCTGCCTTGGTGCTGTTTCCTGTTATGAAGGAAACATTTCAGAGGATAGCCATGGATATAATTGTCATCTTAGTACCTCAAGCAACACAGGAATCTGATATATATTGGTCATGGCAGCCACTAGGTACTCCAAAACAGTGTTTTTATCCTTTTCTGAGGTAGAAAATGTGAAAATGTTCCATTAGAAATTTTAAGCAGGGTAGCATTTACCTGGAAAATGCTAAGAGAGGGGTTAACTTTATGTCAGGGCTGCAAGAATGTCTGAAGCTGCACCATGGGGTAAAGCAGTTAAAAACTACCATCATTCACAAACAAATATAATAACAAATGTTATGGTAGAGAACTTTAACGTTACTCCAGAGACCATGTTGATAGCATTTATAGATCAATTTAAATGGGAGTGTGACAAGTGCCTAACACCATCTCCTCTTTGCATACAAAGAGGTGCCTCAAGAATCCACATTTTTGGGGGATGTGGCTAAGATGCCAAGGTGATAGCAGCACTTTTCTGATGATCTGCCTATAAAGATTGTTTCTGACAGGATTTTTGTTTTTTAACTTAAAAAACTTCGAAAATTTTTTTCACAAGTTATATTTCTTGATATTGTAGATTATCTACTAAGAAGAAATTTAAGTTTTCAGAGACTTTTATGAAGAAAATTCCTGTCAGAAGTTCTACAGCTTAGTACAACTGGATATAGCCATGAGTCACACAAGTGCCTCTCCTCAGGACAGTACCATGAAAAAAGAACTTCACACAATAATTTCCAGTATACAATACCTCTCTGTGAAAATGGATAACATAGAAAAAAATATGGAGAACATGAAAAAGGAAAGCAAGAAACAAATAGAAGACCTAAAAGAAATAATTGCTAAACATTCTGAACAACTAGCGGGCATAGAATATGTAAATGAAATTGATGGGAGACAGATGGAAAATGACACTCAGATAGAATTCCTTCTAAAACAAACAACCACCTATTAGAGAAAGTAAAGACCTGGAGTCCAGATCAAGAAGGAACAATATCAGAATATATGGAGTTCCAGAAAAGATGGAAGGAAGTACCACAATCCTGTTATTAAATGAATGGCTGCCTAAAATACTGAATCTTCCCGAGTCCTTCGCATTTGGGATTGAGAGGGCTCATAGGTCTCTTTGCAATTCATCTCTCTCCAAGAATCCAGCTACAGTGAGATCTATTATAGTAAAGTTTTTATCAACACAGGATAAAGACTTAGTACTGATAACAGCTTGGTCAGGAAATCCAATGCAAGTCAATGGAAAAATATAAGATTTGATAATGACTACACTTCCACTATAATAACAAAAAGAAAAGAATGTGTTCCTCTTATCAAAAGCTTGAAAAAAGCTGATATAAAAGCTCAGATCTTATTCCCAGCAATAATCAAGATTACCCTCTTGGATGGTCAAAAAGTATTTAACAACCTTGAAGAAGCAGCAGACTTTGTGAAGAAAAATAAACTGTTGGATAAAATAGAAGATATGGACATGTCAATACCAAGTTTGAAAAGACAAGCTATTAATGGCAAATTATCCACAAATGACAAAACTAATAAAAAGCTAAAAGGGAAATAAATCTAATAATTTTCATCTGCAATATTATCCAACAGACAGAATCCATATATATATATGTGTGTGTGTGTGTGTGTGTGTATGTGTGTGTGTGTGTGTTTTCTTTTTTTCTCTCTCTCATTGGTAATTATAAATTAGAAATGTATATGAACAGGTTGTCTTAAACTGCACCTAGCTTCTCATCACTTGGCTAGAAGCATATATAGTCACACAGTACTGAAGTAATGCTGAAAGCTTTTTATATATATTCATTTTGCCTTTATTTAGAATACAACTTATGAAGAAATAAGGTAAATAATATTTTGGAGGCATAATCCCCTCATAATACAATTACTGTTGAGAGGTGAAAGCAATAATTTATATTCCCTAATCAATAGCTTTGTGTACCTTGAGTTAAAAAGGGGGCAGTAAAATGCAGTTGTCAACAAGTAGACAGAACTGTTCTTATTATATTGTACTGAAATTGAAAGTAGAAGTGTAGAGGAATTGATGTTCTATGTTTATAACTAATTTGACATGTTTAAAGCGCATTGTGTCTTCATAGTGTCTTTATAAATGCATTTGCTGCTGTTGGTATGGCTATGGCTGGTGCCATTAACATAACAGTTTCCTTTTTGCCATCAGCATGGTGGTTGTGTATGTTTGGGTTCATATTACATTATCGAAAGATAACATAATAGAACGACCGGAACATCAAAACAAACACATTTCAAAGCTTTTATTGTGGGGGGCTGCACCCCTTGCTAAATATATATTCCAACTCCGAGATCTCACTACAGTGAGGAAAGGGCAAATATCCCAATCTTCACTGTACTGTGATCCCACAATGTGAACTTTGAAATGCGGCCGTTTCGATGTTTTGGTCATTCGATTACACTATCTTTCGATAACGTAATAGGAACCCTGTATGTTCAGTCCCTTTTTTTTTTTATCTAAATGTAAGAATTTTGCTAACACTGCCCTCAAGACACTTCTTACCACCAGAATGTTCAAAAGTTTCACTTTCTTAGAGTCTCGAGTGCAGTACATCCGTTTTTCTTGTACACAGCAGCTTTCCTTTTAATCTACAGCATGAAGGAATGGATAGCATGACCTTTGAACTTTCTTCTTCACTCAGTGATGCAATGCAGTGGAAAAGATAACAGAATCCTGTAGCCGAGCTTCATAATAGACTGTACAAGTCTATTTAGACTTCAGGAATGCAATCCCCTACAAAAATGAGCAGAAAATGGTACTGAAAATGATTTTTACTACAAGTTCAACTACTAATGTTTAAAGATCATCCTGATTACAAAAATTACATGATTGAATAACCAGACAGATGTATATAGCTGCATATGAGCCTATAATGATTAAACTGCTATGGCAAATGGAAATTAAACTAATAGCAGCAAAAAGAAATATTGCTGTACACATGGTTTACAAGCTCATGCTATGATTTGTAAAAAACATAAAACGGCACATATGTTTAGAAATGTATGTATGTGATGTTTTACTCAACTATATGCCAACTCAATGAATATGTGATAATTTGCAAATTCAGATCATAGAAGTTACACATATACAAGTTCTTGAAGGCATATGCGCTAATATAGACAGACTAAAGTGTATATATATATATATATGTTCTTTTCCTTGAGGGAGGTAAAGAACGGAAAGGAGCAGGAGTCATTAAATAGCTTAACTCATATAAATAGTATGTAAAGCTCACTAAGCAAACTTTTTGATCTATATGTGGTATACATTAAGTAATGAGATATGATGGGGAAACAGAATAAGGCTTACACAAATGAATGGTATGATATGAAAAGATTCAGAGTTATTAGAGGCTTTTTTTTAATTGAACCTCATAATTACTATCCTCTGTTATAATATGCTTAAAAGTTGGTATGAAAAGTTTTGGTAAACATAGAACTCTCACTGTAGTCACTTGGAATGTGTGTTAAATGCTAGTTTAGTTAAAACAAGATGGTCATTATGTTTGCTACACTCTATTGTAAGAACATGTTATCAGTTGCAATAACAAGTATAGGTGGTCTGATATAAATGTGCTATTTAGGCAGCTAGAATATCTAAAATATTATAAGTACAAGGTTTTGGTTATTCCATTAGCAGTAATAAGTAACAAATGTTCTACTACTCAAAGACCTAAAGCCTTTACCATTCGAAATAGAGTGGCTTGTGATATTGTTATTAACTACTACATTCTCTATTCATAGTTGTCTATTTGAGATAATCAATATTTAATTTAATGATATTATAAAAGATAGACTAGTTGTTATATACATCTTAGGAAAGATATTATTTTTTGGTGTATATTGAACTATTGGTTAAACCAAGGCAAAGGCATTAGACTGAGAAAGGTCAATGGTTGTAAAATGGAAGAAGGTGGGTTTAATAACTTGTTCATTAAACCAGGAATATTATATTCCATGTTTGGAGTTGTATATAGTTTCAAATATATATTAGTTATGTTTAAAGTTAAATCTTTGTGCATGATAAAATTCATAACACAAAATTGTGTCTCTAAATATGTATTTGTATAAATGTGTTTCACTTAATGTCACTGGCCTTAATACTAATATAAAGAGAGAAAGTTTAAGTAAGTATTTAAAAGCAAACAAAGTGGACATTGCCTTTATACAAGAAACTCATATAATAGAAAAAGATTTGAATAGAATGTCTTTTAATGGATACTCAATACTTGTTGAATCTCATTATCAGACCAAGAGAAGGGGCACTATGATCTTGTGGAAAAAAATCTTTGCCCGTACCAAAAATTATCGATTCATATTCAGACAGAAATGGTATGCTGAGTATGGTAACATTAGACATAAATAGAAAGTATATCACTTTAACTAACATTTATTGGATACCTGGTATTGGAGCAGAAAGAGCAAATAAATATTTAGAATTAATCTCAATTAAAGCTAAAAGAGATATCATATGCGCAGGAGACTTTAATTGCATCCTTTCTAAGAATGACACTACTAAAAATAGTAATTTTAGAATGTCTGCCCCAGCCAAAAAGCTAAACAGTTTTATTAGCATTTCAAATATGAGAGATATTTATGATATAAGAGAGTCAGAATCCCTCAAATACACACATTATTCTTATAGGTTTGGTACGCAAACAACTATTGATAAGATATTTGTTACCAATAATTTAATATCCAGAATACAAGAAGTTATAATTAGTTCATGTCCACTCTCCGACCACAACGCTATTTTCTTTAAAGTGCACATAACACCAAGCGACCTGATTTTTTGGCAGAGCCTACCTGCATATATTACTAAATTAAAGGATTTTAGAGAATGGCTTTTAAAAGAAATAAAATCATTTCTTGATGTTAATGATAATAATGACACTTCTAGAATTATACTTGGGGATACATTAAAATCATATTTATATGGTAAAACTAAAAGTTAGTATTTAAACAAAAGGAAGGAATGGCACAAGAAGTTAATAAAAATACAATCAAAGATTGATATATTAAAAAAAGAACTTAGACACTAAAGGCATAACTAGAATTTCAGCACTAAAACAACTAAATCTAACATACACAGAAATTTTGAATTACAAAGTAGCAATAAATCTAGAGAGAATAAAGTTACAAATTTATTCAACTAACCCCGAAAACATGCACAGATTAGCAGTTAAATCTAAAAGCTTAACAAATGCCAGTCATATTAAAGAAATTATATTTAATTATAAGAATAAACCTAAACATATAACTGATTTAAAAGAAATATTAGAGGTTTTTAGAACACACCATGAAACAGTGGATAGCACCAATCTAAATAATATTGATAATACCCTGAAGGACAAATTCTTAAAAGACAACATAAATAAGAAATTAACAAAGGAAAAAAATACTAGATTACTTAAACCAATATCATTAAATGAATTTAAGGAAAGAATACAAAGCATTAAAAACAAGGCTCCAGGTCTTGATGGATTAATAGGAGAAATATACAAGATACTTCTAGATGAAACGCTAATGATTTTAATTGAAGCTTTTGAAGAATTCAGAAAGAATGACAGATTTTTTCCTTCATGGAAATATGCCATGATATTACCTATCCTAAAGCATGACAAAGACCCTAAACTAGTGACTTCTTAGCGCCCTATCTGTCTTTTGAATGTGGACTATAAGATTTTCATATCTATTTTAGCAAACAGATTAAATCACTTCATGTCAAAAATAATAGCAGATGATCAAACAGGGTTTATTTCACACAGAAAAGTCCAAGATAATGTCATTAGACTTCTAACCTTAATAGACTATGCAAATAAGGAAAAAAAGGAATTATCAATTATCAACTTAGATCTAGACAAAGCTTTTGATTCTATAAATTGGTCGTATTTTTTTAAAGTATTAGAAATGTATAAATTTCCCCCTGATTTTATAAAGCTGTTAGATTATATAACACTTCCATATCATATATCAAAATTGGAGCTTTTTAATCAGGACCACTTAAAATACTGAAAGGCACCAAGCAGGGACATCCTTTGTCACCTTTAGTATTTGCCCTATCAGTGGAGCCATTAGCTAATTATATAAGAACTAATGACAATATAAGTAGCTTTTCCATTAACCCAAACTATGGTTCCAAAATACAGCTTTTTGCTGATGATATCTTACTAACAATTGTAAATATAGATTCTTCAGTAGACCACATTATAAAATCATTGCATAATTTTGAAAAGATTTCTGGCTTAAATTTTAATTATAAGAAAACTGAAACTATTTTGTTGAACAAAAAAACACCATTCTGTAGAAATATGAAAACTTTAATTGGGCGAATACTATGTTTAAGTATTTAGAAGTATATATAAAATCAAATTGGAAGGATACTATACAAATACATTATATAGCTCTAATAACTACTGTCAAGGAACACCTGAACAAATGGAATAAAATGTTATTTACCATGGAATAAAGGTTAGCCTTAGTTAAAATTATTCTATTACCTAGAATTCTGTACATTTTTCAAATAGCATCTCCTTCCAAAAAAATAGTTAAATTTCTATGGTTTCCACAAAAGCCTAGAATTAGTCATACATGGCATTACAGAAATTGGGAAGAGGGTCGAATAGCTTTTCCACACTTAGAACTATATGCAGAATCAACCATCCTCAATATCATAAGTCAATGGCTAAATCATAAGTATGCATGTAATTGGAAAAACTTATATAAAACAACTTTAGTATCTAATAGTGGGGAAACAAAAAACAATGGCATGTTTACAGAAGCAGAAAAAATGTATCTAGTCATAAAAAGCTTTTGCTATAATACAAATAAAAAAGAAAAATTCTCTCCCTTTGTTAACTACATAGCAAAGAATTTTAAACAACAAATAATGAACAAAGATTACAAGATGAGAAACCTTTTATTTTTAATGTTTCCTATAGCATTTACAAACAAATGTTTGGACTCTTTCAACATGAAAAAAATAGAAGAAATGAAAGGAAATGGGTTAGTATTTTGGCATCAATTCCTTGATTCCAATTATATATATGAGGCCACTTCCCTTATAGCAAGATATAACATAAACCAAAACAATTGGTTAAACATACAAACATTAAGAGAGTATATAGTAAGTGAATTCAAAGTATGTCAAATAGTGAAATCCATACCTAGACCCAAACGTTTTACCTCTTTTCTGCGAAATTAATACATTATGTAATAACGATGGGTTTTCATTGTCAAGAGTATACAGCACACTACGAGCTGACTTACAAATCCCAGATGAATCCATGTGGAATTATGCAGAAAAGGTTAATAAATACAGATTTTCAGAAAAGGAGAAAACATTAATACTTAAGTCAGTTAGTAACACTACATCATCTCCCTTTTGGAAAATCTACACATGGGAGTTCATTCGCAGAAGCTTCTTTACTCCTCATAAAATAGCATTGATATCGGGACATGAAATATCTGAATGCTGGAAATATGAAGAAACATTATGTGCAGATTGGGCACATATGTTTGTAGAGTGTAAAACTGTAATTCCATTCTGGTTGGAATTTAAATCATTTATAAAAGCATTGTGGTCAGATAAATGTGAAGAAGTGACTGACTCACTGTTGTTATTTAATGTACCGATACCAGCATATATTCCAGGAACACAAAAGCACCTTCTCTGGTCCCTCCTTGCAATAGCAAGAAAAATCATTACCTCAAATAGGAAAAGTAAAACAATTCTACCATTGTGGAATTTATCTCTTTGGCCAAAATTGTATGTAATAGAGAATTGTTAACTATAACCTCAAGAACCTCAAGAGTGACACATAAACAACTGGCCTGGTTAAAACTTAAAAAGCTGTTAGATAAAATGTGAATATATTAACAAAAGCATATGTGTTATGGACACTGTATATAGTTATGTTGATTTTACATTGTTTAATAGTTTTTGTTATACTTGTATTTATAAAAATCAATAAAAAATATGTGAAAAAAAAATAATCCACATTGTTTTCTCCATTTGAGCAACCATATAGTTACAGGGTGAGGGTGCTACTAGAACTAAATAGAGATGAATTGGAGGGTGGATGTGATTCCCACAGAGTCTGTGGAGGAGTGTGTGCTGAATTGTAAGGACAAAATGTAAGAGAATTATAGGGATGGAACAAGAACACTTAGCACAAGTACAACACCAACAAAAACTTTGGCATCTCAGGACAGCAAGACACAAAGAGTATCCAGTCAGACCAAAGTAATGGAGCCTTTTACTGTCTGACAACATGAACAATAGGCATCATGGGAGGATGCTTTCACTGCTGTGAGGAAAGCAAGTGACAGGAATTGGTTTACTATCAATTTGTTGACTGTAACACAGTCGAATAGTCATGTTATTGAACTGAAATGTCAGTTCACACAACATCGACCAACGTAAATGTTGAACCAGATGTCCGAAAATGTCGATATCGACATTTTTGAACAAGAAGCAGACTCCCAGACTGTCTGCCTGTCAAAGTTGCCACACTACGTTACATGTTTGCAGGGGGGCAAGCCCCCCTGTACTCCCCACCCCCCTACTTATATATACAAACTCCGAGATCGCACTACAGTGAGGGTAAGGGTACATTTCCTGATCCCCACTATAGTGCGATCTGGCTTGGAATGTTGGAATTCACAACAGCAAATGCTGTATTGCATTCGCTGATGTATGTTCCGACATTTTTTGTTTCGATGTTTTGAGTCGACATACGTCTCTCTCAACATTTTGTAAATCGCACAAGTTGTGAACGACAAATTGATAGTAAACCCAGCAATTATGTGGCAAAGCTGGCAGGCAGGAGGCAGAAACATAAAGTGCTATGATAGAAGGAGACACTAGCATTTATTTATTTAGTAGGTTTAAAGTGGAAGTAGGGGGTAGCGTACTATAAATCTCAGTGAGACTCAAACTGACACCTCAGGGATTAGATAATACTGTCACTGCAGCTACTCCTTACACAGGTTCAGAAAATCCAAGAAGTGCTATGAGAGTTTGGAGACATATTCACTGTTAAGTCAGGGTGTAGTCAACTAATAGAGTACCATGTGGGTACAGCATCCCAACACCCAACCAAACAGGGTGTACTAGCAAGCCAAGCAAATCATGTGGTAGGAACCGTATGAGGTGTTGAAAAGTTGGGTAATTCAAGAAGCCAACAGTATCCAATAGTCACTGGGTGTCTTAGATGGTGTTTGTACTAAAAAGGACAGGAACACCAGGTTTTGTGTAGAATATAGAAAACTAAACATACACACCAAAGTGGAGCATATCATATACCCACAATAGATGAATCATTAGAACAGTTGGGTGGGGCTAAATTTCTGGTAACTACTGACCTGACTGAGGTAACTAGCAGGTACTCTTGACACCCACAGCAAAAAAAGAAGTCAGCATTTGTAACCCCATTTGGGTTGTTTGAATTTAAATTCAGCAACATGCCTGTTGGGGTGCAGAATACCTCAGCAACTTTCCCGAGTTTGGAATATCACATCCTACTTGAGCTTGAGACTGTGCTCTTCTTTACATAGGTGACACTGCAGTTTTAATTAGTTCTGTCAAGGATATGACTGATTTATCAGAGAGGAGCTAAGCAGATTGAAAAAGACTGGGTTGACTATTAAAGCAAATAAATAACATGAAGTAATGATAGATGTAACCTACCTTAGTCATTAGGAGGGCAGTGGCAAAGTTTATTTACAGCCTGCCAGATTGAAGACTATCCAGGCATGGCTTACACCTGTTACAAAAAAGCAGGTGGTAGCAGAGCACTTCTTGGGTCATTGTGGTATTGATGGAGGTCTGTCTTTTATTACAGTACCATAGCCATTTGTCTCATTGACCTTATCCAAAATAATTGTGAGATAAATTTATATAGATATTTCTTGGGATTAGGCTTTCCCAGAACTCAGGGAAGTCGCAAATAGACTTCCTGTACTAGCTTGTCCTGATTTTAGCCAGAAATTTATCATGCAAACAGATGTTTAAAACCATGGACCAGGGGCTATATTCAGCCCAGCCAGAATTCTTCAAAGGATGAAGAAGCTTCAGTACTATACTTTATCTGCAGACTTCTGCTAAGGGAAGAACTGTATACAGCACTGGAGAAGAAATGTTTGGGAATAACATGGACTCTCTAAAAGCTTTAACCAAACCTACATGGTGCAACATTCATAGTAATTAAGGATCTTAATCCATTGATATGGTTGCATAAAACCAGTCTGCAAAACATCAGGCTTTTAGATCTTCCATGGAGTTTAGGAATACAGTCCTACAATACAAAAATCAAACACTAGAATGGTGTCAGTAGTGCAAATACAGATGGTTTATGAAGGAAGGCAACTGGGAAGCATAACTTAAGCATAACATTAAAATGCATTTGTAAACAAGCCAACAAAAAACAAAAACAAACTGGAAAATAAGTAAAAAGGCTAGGAAAAGCCTCACAGGAAACCCAAACAAAACTTGAAAGTCTAATGTTTAAACCAAGACTTTATTTGCACTTTCGTCCATCAACAGTGAGCTTCATCAGATCTTTGTACCTAAAAGCTTCTTTTTAGGGTGTGTTACAGCCAGCCTTGCTTTAATTCTGTAAAGGGGAAGAGATGTAGAGAACTAGCACTATATTGAAACATGCAATTATTTTTTCATAAAAAAAATAAAGGTGTTGTAAATCTTGCAGCATATAAAATGTATAGAATGGCAACAATTTAACTTTACTGAGTGTAAAGGCTACAGGCACCTGTGTCAAGTGGATTCACCTAGTTAACAAATAAATAAAGATAAGAGTAAAAACACAAAGCATGTCAGAGGTCATGCATCAACAAGTGGGCTATGCCACAGAGGGTACTTGCATGACTACAGTCTGTGTGGAGTATTTCACCCATGATGCAATACAATGTAAAGGCTGCAAAACCACTGGAATTGAAACTAAATTTGCTTTTGAAATGTGCAGATACTTGCAATGCCCAGATGCGTTACCTTATTTGGACTGTTTCGGTTTCCCTGAGCTAAAGGTTTGTGAGAACAGTAAAAAGCATGATCAACTTTTAAATCAAAACAGGAAGGACTGTCTTGGATTTTTTTAAGTAGAGAGGAAGACTGCTAATTACAATTGCTTACTACCTTACTTCTAGAGTGTGCACAGCAGACTGTCTTCTTCAACTGGCTTTCATTTCAATGTGTAATTATACATCTTCTGTCTGGACTTCAAAGCTAGAAATTCACAGAACTCAGTATGTCTCATTAGCTACTGGTTGTGATATGTCCAGATAAACTAATGAAGTTATTTTGTATGCCATATGTTTAAAACCTATAATTTGTATCTCCTTTATCTATGATTAAAACTGCTTGTATATTTGATTTTACAGAGTTTATTTGTTAATTTTATTTTAGATAAAGTTTGTTATTGAATTAAATGATTATGGATGGTGGTTGATTTATTAATTTAAAGATATGTGTATTGAATTGACAACATTAACATATATTTTGAAAAGTTACTGCTCAATTGATTGCTGTCATACAGTTATGGCTTACTGAAGAGCAAACACCATCTGTGCTTTTGTTATATTGGTTTATTTATAAACAATATTACCATAAATACAGAGAAGGCAGTGTTGGTGTTGGACAGATATCAATACTCCTCATGGAAAATATTGTGTGTGTGTGTGTGTGTGTGTGTGTGTGTGTGTGTGTGTGTGTGTGTGTGTGTGTGCGTGTGTGTGTGTGTGTGTGTGTGTGTGTGTGTGTGTGTGTGTTTTAATTTCTGTTGGTAAGTTTGCACTAAAAGGCAATAGACTGAGACTGAGGTAGGTGAAATCCTAGGGAGCAAGTGTTTTTATCTCTGGTCTGTAAAGCTTGTTTTTTGGCAGGTGTTGTCTGTTACTTGAGGCAGCACTGCCCACTTACTACATGATTTTATGGCCAATCACCCCTCATGTTCTATTTGGTGTCAACAGTACGGATTTAAAACCCATATTATTACATATAAAATAGTACAAGAAAATAAGGTCAGGACAGTGATAAAGCTGAAAGTGTAGCCAGGTGCATGAATCCAATAAATATAACTCCAGACAAACGCCAGATACTTTAATAAAACAACAAAGCTTTCGGATTATTTTAGGTTCATAGGTTCATAGGTTCATAGGTTCATACTAGGCTATCTGCCCAAGGGCATTTATAAGCCTAGCCCATAGTTATGTGACTTTCGCCACCCCTTTAGTTTGAATAAAAACTATGCCTATCATTTTGCTGTGCCTCTGTCAAGCAGTGACGCTGAAGTAATCCCTGGGGTATATCTGCAATCTCCCATCCATTGGTCAAGATTCCTCTTGAACAAGACCAGAGAGGTGCTCTGCCTCACATGTACCGGGATTTTGTTCCACAGCATAGGAAGTCTCTGTGTGATGAATCTGTCCCTCCAGCACGTTCTATTTATAACCGTGTCAAGGTTTAAGTCTCCCGCCCTTGTGGTTCTGAGGGATCTAGATTTTTTGAGGTGAAGCATATTCATCAAATCTGGGTTTGACATGGCCTTATATGTCAGGCACAGGTCACCTCTGAGCAAGCGGTATGAGACTGAATAGAGCTGGAGTTCTTTCAGTCGGGCAGCATAAGACATATTTTTGAGACCCTTTATCCTTTTGGTGAGGAACGTTGGGGCCCTTTCAGGCTGCGGCGGGTGTCTGGTCAGAAACATTCGAACGGGCATTGTACTCAATCATAGGTCTAATAAGTGATGAGTACAGGGGACGATGACCTCCCTTGATCTAGATGTGAATCCCTTCATGATCAGGTGGGTGATATAGAAGGTTTTCCTAACTACTTTAGCAACATGAGTGTCAAACGAAAGGCTACTGTCAACCTGGGTCCCCAGATCTCTGATGACTTTTTCTGTGCTCAGTGGATTGCCACCTATATGGTAGCTAGGGGTAGCCTTGTTTTTCCCAAAGGGTATGACTATGCATTTTTGGCGTTTAACTTCAGGCCATGGCTCTGGCACCAGTTATCCATTTCTGTGAGGCCCTTCTGGAGGATATCTGTGTCAGATGTGTTTTCGACTATGGCCCAGTTTGCAGTCATCTGCAAACTTTGTCAGCCATAACCCTCCTGTGTTTGCTTGTACTTCAGAAAAGTAGATGCCGAACAAGAGTGGACCCAGGACTGAGCCCTGTGGGACACCACTTGTGACAGGCTTTGAGTCTGACATGGCTCCAGCAACTCTGACCCTGTGGGTTCTGTCACTTAGCCAGTTTGCAACCCATCTTGTGATGTATGGGTTTACATTCAAGCTGATGAGTTTTTCGATGATACCTGAGTGGGGTATTGTGTGAAGGCCTTTGCCAGGTCGAGGTAGGCTGTATGGACTGCCTTTCCTCATCAATGGCCTTGGTGACTGTCTCGAAAAAGTCAACCAAGTTTAAGAGGCAGGATCTGCCTTTGACAAAGCCAAACTGAGTTGGATCCAAAGTCTGCAAGTTCCCTATGTCTTTATTTATGAGTTCCATTATGATCCTCTCCATGGCTTTGCAGATAAGGCTTGTCAAGCTAATGGGGCGGTAATTTCCAGGGTCTGTGGAGGCACGGCGGGTATGAAGTGGGACCACAGTCGCCGTGCGCCACTCCTTGGGTACGTATCCTGAGGTGAGGCTAAGATTAAACAGCTGTCCTAACTGTGGGTTTAATTCCTCATTGAGTTCATGAAGCACACAGCCGGGGGCACCATCCGTCCCATGGATGCTGTGTTTTTGCCTTAGTGAGGGCAGTTCTCACCTGGGCGTGTAAGCTGTTTGGGGGGCTACAATCCTCTGGAATAGATATCTCACCTTTTGGGGAGGGGAGAAGTTTGCACTGAACCTGTCAGCCAGTATGTTGGCAATGTGTGTAGGTTCAGTAATTTTCACATCATTTTGAACTAATTCTGAGCATATCTGGGAGTTTCCTCCTAGGTTTCTAACATAGCTAAAGAAGGCCTTATGATTCTCTTTAGAGTCCTTGGCGATTTTTCTCTCAAAATTTGCCTTGGATGATTTTATGAGAGCTCTTAGTTTTTACTTATAATGATCAAAGGTGTCTTACCTTTCAAGGATTTTGCTCTATCTTGTAGTAGCTTCCTCCTTTTGTTGTAGAGCTTGTTTATGGCTGGGGTCCACCAGACTGGACGCTTGCCTTTGGTACAGAGAGTCTTAGTTTTGTTTGGGATTGCCTGATCCATGCAGTCCTGTAGGTGCTGGTAGAAGGCATTTGTAAGTGATTCAGCGGTTTGAGTAATGTTTACCACTGGCTCAGGGGCCTTAAAGGAGACCACACTAGTTTTTAGAAGTGTGAAATCGGCTTTTGAGAAGTTTTTCACTGTGGTCTTTTTTGTTTCAGGTGGGGGCGGGATGAGGACCTCCAGCGAGATTAGTTTATGATCTGATCTCACCAGTGAGGGGTATACTTCCGGTGTTGAACATTTTGATCCCATGTTCGTGATGATGAGATCAAGTATGTTTTCTCCTCTTGTGGGGATGGTGACTAGTTGTTCCATGGCATTTGAGTTTATGAACTCCAGGAATCTTTGGGTTAGAGTGTTCGGGCTTGAGTAGTGTTCCCAGTCTATATTAGGGTAGTTAAAGTCACCTTAACACTGATGAAGGATTTGTAATCCGAAAGCTTTGTTTTTTTATTAAAGTATCTGGCGTTTGTCTGGAGTTGTATTTATTAGACATATAAAATGGTGGCAGTAGTATAGATTATGAGATTGTAGGTCCCATCTGTCACAATAGGGTAAGCATGGTAAGAGATCAAAAACTCCAAGATCTGTCACTACCATAAACTGAAAGGGAGAGAAAAGTATTTAAACTCTAAGTGGACTAAAGTGGTAAGAAAGTGTGACATAAGTAACTGTAAGGGGGTGGAAGAGAGATAAAAAAGTTGAGAAATTTTTTTTCAGTCAGAGCATACAGTGACTCTAAGAGCAGGTGACGGTTTGGTATACAGGATACTGTGTTCATTTATTAAAACTATGGATGAGAAGGAATTAATTAGTCAGCACTTCTGGGGTTAGGGAGGATCTGGCAACTACATTGGACTTAATGAGTGTAAATATCTTTACAAAGCCAAACAGCTCTAGAGAGCAGAGTAAATGAGGCAATGGTACATCTTAATGTAGAGGGTAAGAAAGTCTCCTAAAAGTGCACTCAGCAGCAGAATAGTAGACAAGAAGGATGCAGAGACTGAAGACCATGAACGCATAAATGTGGACTAAAAAAAATTGCATTTTTGTGAACAATTTAGGAAGTGTAATGAGAAATGATATGTAGAATACTTACTGATTCTGGTATATGGGTAATAAAAAATGGTAGAAGAGTGGTCACAATTAAGACTAGTTGACTTGTGGATGCTAGCAATCATTAAAGATGACAGTATTACAAGGAACAAAAAGCTACTACTACTGATTAAACATTTGATCCCCTGAAGCATGAAATTTATTGGCATTTTGTAATAGTGTGATGAAAAATTGCCAGTTAAAATAAAAGCATATCAGACTATAATTAAATGGAGGTGACTTATGTATTCTTCATTGAGGAATAAGATGTGTATAATGTGTGGGGATTAGAAAGTTAAGTTTTTTCATTTCTTGATATCTTTTTAAATTCATTTTAACACTCTGTAGCTGCTTTAGCTAAGGTCTTTAAGCCTATGTTTGTAATGGTATATATTTATATATTAAAAATACTTCGACACTAAAGAAGAAACTATATGTACTTGCTATATATTTTTGTTTTGTCTTTTTACCAATGTAGGTTTCAGGCTGACAGCATTAAACCTGATTCAGTGAACAATTCTCCCTTAAAACTTGACGCTTACAGTACTGCCAAAAATTGCTGAATATTCAAAAACCAGTGAACAGTACTGTGTAACAACAAAATTCCGATACACAAACTACGCCAAAATATAAAAATTTAATGCAAAGCTTTCTGGCTTTGTTGATTCAAGAAGACGGTACTGGAGATAATGTTCTGTACTCTAAAATGAAGGAACATCAATTCCATCAACATCCACCTATGGATAAGGATAAAGCTCCATGAGGTGAGATAATTCCTTTTTTGCCCTTTCAGCTAAAGCTACCAGAGAAGGTAATGTTACAACAGAAAACACCGTCGAGAGGTCGCTCGCAACAACGACAAATTCAGCAAACAACGGCTGGGATGAAGAGGAAGAGCAACAGTCCTGCACTTTTCAGCAAGGTGGTTCGACGCTGATTAAAATAATAAAAGGTACTGTAAATTTATCAACAGTAGTCTTAATGGCATCTCAAATTGAACTTTTGAGTAAGGGACTTAAATTCATACCGAACTCATGTGACACTATAGTAAAGGCGATTACGGATTTGAAATTATTTGTCAGAAGTGTAAGTCTTAAATTAATCTTTAAAGATGTGAATTCTGTAACACCTATTTGTAAAAAATTAAGTACATTTACACCTTTGACTTGCCCAATCCTGACTGCTTTTGCAAATGTTGTCGAAAAGGAATTAAGAGCCCTTTATTCTAATGGGAATAGGAAGAAATTGTATAATTTGACTTATGATGGATATAAAGCACTGAGGATGCTGGAAAAAGATCATAGGCTAATAGTGAAACAAGCAGATAAAGGAGGTGCAGTAGTAATAATGAATCAGGAAAATATATAGAAAGTTTTAGGTCTATATTGTGTGATGCAATGACTTTTAAAGAAATAAATTATGGTGAAGTTAGGAAATATATTTCAGATATAAATATGGCAATATATGATTACAACTCTCTAATGATATAACAATTGATTTATTTAATTATTTTTCTGTACCATGTCCCAGGATCCATCAAATATATGGGATTCCAAAGATGCATAAATGTTTGGACAATCCACCCCTGAGACCTATTGTCTCAGGGGGTGGATGGTCGACTGAACCAATTTCAAAATATTTACCAATGATATTAAGGAAATATTTATGTAAATGTCCAAGTATATTGAAGGACACCAACAGCTTTTTGTTCAATTTATATGAGTGGTATGAAAAATATCTTGGTGGAGGGTTTATGTTTGTAACATTAGACATCACGTCCCTCTTTATGGTGATTCCAAATGATTATGGAGTGGAGGCCATATGTTGTTGTTGTTTCTTTCAGCTTATCCCGGTTAGGGGTTGCCACAGCAGAAATACGGTCCGCTAATGTTTGGTAGTGGATTTTTACATGCCGAGTTACCAGCCCTGACGCACAACCTTCAACGAAGGCACGCCCATTCACGCATGCCTCCACACAGAAAATGCTCTAGCTGAGAATCGAACGTGACAACGTCTTGCTGTGAGGTGACAACGCTACCGCAGCGCCACTACCGTGAGTGGAGGCCATATGTAATTTTCTAAATACTGAAATAAATCTACAGGCTAGGGAAATAGAGAATATATGTACATTGCTAGAAGTAATACTAACAAAAAATTTCTTCATCTTTGATAATTTGCTCTATCTGCAGCTGACTGAGGTAGCGATGGGAACCGCAGTAGCAAATACATATGCTAATCTGGTACTATATGAGTGGGAGAAACACTATATTTATAGTGAAGAGAATGTAATGAATATTAAAGTTATGTTTTATAGAAGGTTTGTGGATGATTGTTTTTTGATTTGGGGAGATAAGGAAGAATTGGAAAATTATGTTACATATCTGAATAATTCCACAAACTTCTTAAAATTTAAAATGTCAGTATCAGATGAAAGCATAGTATTTTTAGATGTTCAACTATATAAAAAAGGAGGTAAGATAGAATCTACCATACATAAGAAAAATGTAAACGTCTGTAGATATATTAATAGGAAAAGTATGCATGCATGCACTGCATACTTTTAAAGGAACTTTGAGGGCACAATTGATAAGAGCAAGTAAGCTTAATATTGAGGAAAATAATTTTGTCATTCAGGCTAAAGAGATGGTACAGGAATTTGAACAAAATGGATATCCTAGTGAGGTAGTAAATGAGATATATGAAGATGCCATTAAAGGAAGGCGATACAAGTATAAACCAGTTTTAATGTAAATATGGTACAAGCAACACAATTAGTAGCAAGAAAAGAAAAAGAATATGCAGTTAGATATGTTACTACATTTAATACCAATACTAAGGATGTACGGTATATAATAGAAAACAATTGGACGATATTAATGGCCACGTCGGAGATTAAGAATATAGTAGGTGAGAGACCAAACTTCTCTTACTGAAATTCTGAAGCGCTAAAAAGAAAACTATGTTATAAGGATTTTAAAGAAGATAAGAAAGAGGTCTTAAAAAAGACAAGGACAAGACAATGTTATAATTGCAGTTGCTGTAATGATATTTATGATGAAACGGATACATTTAAGCATCTTATAACTGGTAAAATGTATACTTTCACAACCTCTGCAACCTGTAACACAATTCAAGTGGTATACCTAGCTACATGTGTAGCATGTACATCATTTTATGTAGTAAGACCACCAGGAAATTAAGAGAGCAGATAGTGGAACATAAATCAGAGATTAGAAGAAGTGTGGCCACTAATGCTCTCAGTAAGCATATTTCTGAGAATGACTATAGACATATGTTTAAATTTAGAGGAATAGTTACAGTAGTTTTTGGGAAGCAGGGGAGGTGACATAAATAATATAGTAGAATTAAAAGAATATGAATGGATTATTAGGCTTCAGGCAGACACTGAACCAGGTTTAAATAATGCTGTCAGCCTGAAACCTATATTGGTAAAAAGACAAAGAGAAAATATATAGCAAGTACATATAGATGTTCTTCGTCTCCCATTGCTGCAGTCCTTACATATGGGTACTCCGCTGTCCACAATCGGCCCGAATACCAAAGGGCTAGAACCAGCGTCGGTCATCGGCGCCCGATACTGACGTCAGTACGTGCCAGTACAAATGCGCATGACCGATGCCATAACCTCAGTCTTTCTTGCCGCATGGTCCTAAGCAGAAGCAGCATTTGCAAGTGCCGTTCGGCGTTCTGGAATTGTCGGTTTTCGAGTTTCAGACCGGAGACCAAGTTGGGCTAAGTACCCCGTTGGGGACACTTTTTGTCTTTTTCTTGCCTCAGTATTGCCGGATGTCAGAAAAAGTTAATAACTGTATTTCTTGTGGGAAACAGATTCCTCATAGGGATTACCATTCACTCTGCATTCCTTGTTTAGGGCCTGAGCACGACGTTGTTGGGTGTCGCTTTTGTGCTACTTTTAACAAGCGTACTATTAAACGTCGGTTGGACTGTGCTAGGCTGGTGTTTGGTAAACATTGTAATTACAACATGCCATCGGATTCTCCGACGACTGGTTCTTCTAAGAAACACAAAGAAAAGTCTTTGCGGTCCAAACTGGATGAGTCGTCCACTCCGGACGCCGGTTCTATAGTACCACTGGCTACTTCAGCGGCTCCTTCTGAAAGTTTACCTGAGTTTCAAGGGGAGCCTTTGTTACTGCAGGAAGTGGCTTCTCCTGTGTTAGGCCAGGCTGAGGGTGCTTCTCTGATGTCAGTGGTTCCCTCCCCTCATAGGGTAGTTAGGCCTCCTCCTTCTCAAAGCAAAGCCCATTCTAAGTCTAAGTCTGCCCCTGCTGGTGCTAGTCCCCAGGGTCCAGCTCCTAGGAAGCACATGTTAAAGATGGCTGAAGATTTGATTACTTTAATTAGGGGTTCTATGCCCCCCCTGTGAAGAGGCCCAGGGTAGAGACAGAGTTGGAGGGTTTGGTTCAGTCTTCCAATGAGTCAGATTCCTCTGTAGAAGAACTTCAGGATTTCCCTCCCTATTCTGATTCGGAGGCTGAGGACACTACTCCCTCGTCCCCTCCAGAAGATTTTTCTTTCTCTGAGACTTTGCATTCCATGAGGGAACATTTCAAATGGGAGGGCCAGGATTATTCTGATTCTCGTAAAAGACTAAGAGAATTCTTGTTTTTGCCTCAGCATAGGCCCTTGGCTATTCCCCCTGTACTGGATGTTGTTCAGGATGTATTTTCTGAGGCTGCCCTTAACCCAGATTCTCTGCCTCCTGCCCGGTTAAACCAGATAGATACTACAGGGTTCCGGAAGCTCACAAGTACTTATATAAGAGTCCTAGGGCTGATCCAGAAACTATTACTCAAGGCCCCAAAGGTGTTAGGGCTTCTGTGGTTAAGAATCCAGTTCCTCTGGACAAGGATGCTAGGGCCCTGGATAGGTGGGGTAAAAACTGTATACCTCTTCTACTTTGGCTATGAGAGCTTTAAATTGTCAGTTTCATATGCTCCGGTATCAAAATTATTTGCTGGGCCAATTGAAATGTAAAGTTGATGCTTTAGCTGAGGGTATTGAATGTAAGGAGCTTCAGGATTTAGTGCATGCTTCAGACCAAGTTGGTAAGCATTCTTTGCAGTGTGGTTTTGATGCTTTACAGGCTTCTTCCAGGGTGGCTGCTACTAGTTCAGTTGTTCGTAGGCATGCTTGGCTTAAAGATCAGACCTTGTCGGAGCATGTTAGGGCTCGAATTATGGATGCTCCTCTACAATCTGATGTTCTTTTTGGTCCTCCAGTAGAATCAGTTTTGAAAAAAATGGAGGAAAAAGCTAAGTCTATGCAGACAGTTAAGGACTTTTTACAGGTTCGGCCCCCTAAGTTCAGTAGGAATTGGCCTGCTAAGGGATGGTCTTTCCCCTCTTCGGATTATCAATCTAGGGGCAGGTCGAGGCGAGGTAGAGGTAGGGCTTCCTCTCAGGGCCCTGTTACTTCTAGGTCTTTGAGTTCTTTTACCCCTTCTGCCGGGGAGGGCAGGGGTCAGTCCTTTCGGAAACAGACCCAATGACCCGTGTCTTCAGCTGCCGGACTCTGCCTTGCTGGCAGCCCCTCCAGGAGGAAAGCTGAGACTTTTCAAAAGGAATTGGCATTTGGTTACCCAAGACAAATGGGTATTGGACATAATAACTCGAGGCTACAAATTTTATTTTCACACATTCCCTCCTTTCAGAGGTATGCCGGATGTGCCTCATCAGCAAAGACTGGAAGCACAGACGCAAATTTCTTCTCTGCTTCAGTTGGGAGCAATACAGGAAGTACCTTCTGCAGAAAGAGGCACAGGGTTTTATTCCTGTCTTTTCTTAGTGCCAAAGAAAGGAAATACTTGGAGGCCAATTCTGGACTTGTCCATTCTAAATACCTTTTTGGAAATTCTAAAATTCAAGATGTTAACACTGCAACAGCTGTTACCTATGCTGGGCAAAGATCACTGGATGGTGACTCTGGATCTCAAAGAGGCCTATCTTCACATTCCTATCAGGCCCAGTTGCAGGAAATTCCTGAGATTTCGGAATGGGAATTTGCATTATCAGTTCTCTGCATTGCCCTTTGGCTTGTCTACTGCGCCCAGGGTATTCACAAAAGTCCTGGCTCCAGTAATAGCTTTTCTCAGACTAACAGGGATTCAAATTTATCCTTATCTGGATGACTGTTTGATTCTGGCTCAAAGCAAGCACGAACTTCTTCAACATCTGCAGTATGTAATGACAGTTTTGAGATGCCTAGGGTATTCTGTGAACGAAATAAAGTCCAGTCTAGTACCCTCACAAGAGATGTGTTTTCTGGGTGTGAAACTGAATACAGCTACTCAGATGGCATTTCTTACCCCGGACAAACAAAGAAATCTTCACCTATACTTCCAACAGCTATCAGTAATGTCCAGGCTGACTGCAAGGACAGTCCTTCAAGCCTTGGGGTTCATGGCATCTTGCATTCTAGTACTTCCCAATGCCAAACTGCATATGAGGAAGCTACAATGGTATCTCAAAAGCGTTTGGACTCAACACTGCCACGATTTGGACACTGTCATTTGGATTCTACCTTGCATTCAGAAAGAATTTCTGTGGTGGGCTCAGGAATGTCACCTAAACAAGGGGCTCTCTGTGACCCAACCAGAGGCAAGTCAGATATTAACGACAGACGCCTCGGAGTCAGCCTGGGGAGCTCATTTCAGAGGAAAATGGATTCAAGACCTTTGGCCCCAGAGCTACTTCACTTGCATATCAACATGAAAGAGATGCTGGCAGTTCAATTTGCTTTGGAAGGATTCAAGAGCCTACTTCAACCAGGACTGGTGTTGATTCGAACAGACAACACGACTGTCATGTGGTACATCAACAAGCAAGGGGGAACTCATTCTTACCCTCTTTGCAGACAAGCAATGCTGTTATGGGAAACTGCTTTGAATCTGCACATCACTCTTCGAGCACAGTTTCTGCCGGGAGCACAAAATTCTTTAGCAGATGTTCTGAGCAGACAGATTGTGGATCCTCACGAATGGAAATTGGACCCTCAGGTATTTCTTCAGTTGACAATGGCTTGGGGAACTCCGGACATAGATCTGTTCGCTTCTCCTCTGAATTTCCAACTGCCACTGTTTTGCACAAGGCTATTTCATCCAAAAGCCTGGAAAATAGATGCACTATCCTTCAGTTGGAGCGACCTTCACGTGTATGCTTTTCCTCCTTTGCCTCTTCTTCCAAAGGTGCTGTTGAAAGTCAGGAGGGACAAACCTTGCATGATCCTTATAGCACCGGATTGGCCTCGTCAGCATTGGTACCCTCTGTTGAGGAGCTTGATTCATGTACCACCTTGGCCATTACCACAGATTCCTCACTTATTGTCCCAGGAAGACAATCATTTTCTCAATGTCAGGGTGCAATCCCTACACCTGACAGCCTGGCGCATTCTGTTTTAGAGAAGGAGGACCTTCGGCTCCCTCAACAAGTTCTGGATGTTATTTTGGAAGCCAGGTGTCCTAGTACTCGAAAAGTTTATGCTGGTAAATGGAAGAGATTTTTTCTTTGGAGTTCAGCTAAAGGCTTTGATGTCGAATTGCCTAATTTGAGTTGTACATTGCAATATTTGACTGTTTTATTGGACAAGGGTTTGTCCTTCTCTTCTGTAAAAGTGCATGCTGCAGCTATTTCTGCTCACTATGATTGTGACCCTCCTTTATTTTCACATCCATTGGTTAAACAGTTTCTTAGAGGGGCAAAGAATATAAGACCCCCACGGAGGGCTCCTACTCCTACCTGGGATCTTAATTTTGTTTTGGAAAAGCTGACTCTGCCTCCTTTTGAACCTGCAGCTACAGCTGAATTGCAGTTGTTGTCTTGGAAGACTGCTTTTTTATTGGCTGTTACTTCTGCTAGAAGGGTATCTGAATTACAGGCCCTCATGGCAGTGGAACCTTTTCTGATTTTTCACAATGACAGAGTTTCCTTACGTACTAATCCTACTTTTCTGCCTAAAGTGATTTCTAATGTGGCGTTGAACCAATCTATACATTTGCCTACTTTTTATGCTAACCCCCAAAATGAAGGGGAAAACGTTTTGCATTCTTTGGATGTACATAGGCAGTTAAGGTATTATTTGAGCAGAACCAAAGAGTTCAGAAGATCTCAACAATTATTTGTTTCTTTTGCTTTGACTTCACGAGGGAAAGCTGTCTCGAAACAAACTATTTCCAAGTGGATTGGCCATTGTATTGCGTTTTGTTACTCTCATCATGGAAAGGATGTTCCAGTTGGGATCAAGCCTCATTCTACTAGGGCTATGGCCACTTCTACTGCTTTTTTGAGAGGGGTAGCTACTAAAGACATTTTAGAAGCAGCTACGTGGAGTTCTGTACATACCTTTACAAAGCATTATCATTTACCTCTTTATTCTAGGTCTAGGGCTGGGTTTGCCACTGCAATCTTACAGGGCATGTCAGCAGCTCCTGATGCTATTTAGTTGACCAGCCTCCCTTTTTTCCGTTGCTCTGGGATTCTACCCATATGTAAGGACTGCAGCAATGGGAGACGAAGAACATAGTACAGTTTTGTACCTACCATAAATGTAGATGTTCGAGGATCTCCATTGCTGCAGTCCAATTTTCCCTCCCTCCTTCCCCCCTTTTCTTTTTAGGTTGGGTTTGGGTGGTGATTTTTGTATTCTGACATCTGGGGCAAGAAAGACTGAGGTTATGGCGTCGGTCATGCGCATTTGTACTGGCACGTACTGACGTCAGTATCGGACGCCGATGACCGACACCGGTTCTAGCCCTTTGGTATTCGGGCCGATTGTGGACAGCGGAGTACCCATATGTAAGGACTGCAGCAATGGAGATCCTCGAACATCTACATTTATGGTAGGTACAAAACTGTACTTTTCTTCTTTAGTGTTGAAGTATTTTTATTATATAAATGATGATTTTAAATATTATAAACTTTAGGTACTGTTATTTTAAATGTTGGAATTGTTGTTTGATGATGATAGGCTGGCTGTTTCATGTGTTTTTTAATTATTCCCTATTTAAAGCTGGAGATGAAAATGCATTATTCTATGTGCTGCTGAAGGGTGGTTAGCCCGAAAGCTTTGCATTAAATTTTTATATTTTGGCATCGTTTGTGTATCGGAATTCCTTATTGGTCCCCCAGGAGGCTCGTTCTGCCTCAGTGTTCAACGTGGTAGAAAGGGTTTTCTGCACTGGATCGAGACTCTGGACTATTTCCTCAGATTCCACCATGACCCTCTCGGCTCTGTCTAAGAATCCCATCATTTTACCAGAGGGACAGCCCATGCTCGAGGAGTCCCAAGCGGTTCCCTCTGAGGAACAAGTGGCTTGCGAGTTCCCGCTGAAGAGCCCCACTGAAGACATGCCTCGCAAGCACACGTGTAAGAGGAGGTACTTGGACTCCCCTGAATCCCTCACCGAGGACACGGATTTGGATGATGGGGAAGGTTTCCCCAGGTCACCTCCCGAGGATATCTCCTTTGGAGACATCATGGAAATCCTATGCCAGCGGAGAGGTTGGTTCGTCCCCAAACCTTCTTCTGATGAATCCATGTTCCTGGAGGCTTTTGGCATGGGCCCATCTACTTCCTGGGTGTCCTCTCCCACAGATCCCCTGGTGGACCTGGTCACCTCATGGGCCTGGAAGGAGCTGGACACCATGGAACCAAGCCCTAAATGTCCAGATAAGATCTTGAGTCCACCATCAGATAGACCAACGTTTAACAAGGGCCCTCCCATAGACACTATGGTGGTAGCAGCAACCACAAAAAAGGAACTAGTCCAAGAGGGTTCCTTAGTTCATCCCCCTGACCGAGAGTCTCGGATGATGGACTGTTTAGGGATGTGGGTTTATGCGTCAGCAACCTTTTCCACCAGGGCGCTGAACTACCTGGCCCATGTTACAAGGCTCCAGTGGGACCTGGTTAAGGAACTGGATCAGTCTCCCCCTAAGTCCATGTTGCAGGAGGATAGAGACACATTCTCTGTGATGATGGCCACTTTAAAAGCAGTCTCCAACATGTCCATGCAACTCCTCTCACATGCTACTGAAGGAGCGGCTAGGGCTGCAGGGTCCGGTTTGTCCATGAGATGCAATGCATGGCTCAAACTATGTCAGTTTTTGGAACCTTTCAAGGCTTCTTTTGCCAATGCCCCTTATGACGGCTCTACTCTTTTTGGTAAGACCATTAAAGAGACTTTGGTCCAGAGTGAGAAGGACAGAAAGACACTGTCTGCCATTGGAATCCGCTTCTCAAACCCTCAAAGATCTTTTTCCTGTAATCAGAGAGGGCAAAAGAAGATGTGGTTCTGGAAGTCACAGTATTTCTGGGACACTCAGGGCTCTTCTTCTGCCCGAGGCAGAGGGGGACAGGATAGACACCAGCCCAGAGGCAGAGGGGGGTCCAAGGAATTTTTTTGTCTGGAGAACCTTTCTCGGACAGGCCCGGACAGCAACCCTGAGGGATTGCCTGACTGTTCTACTCTGGAGGCAGTCGTGGGATGATTGTCATTGCACCTGGTGGCATGGGAGTCCATAGCATCAGACTGCTGAGTACTTCAGATCATGTCCAGAGGATACTCTATCCCCTTTGTGGTTCCCCTCAAACCTCCCAAACACCTCCCAGATGTACCACCCACGCAAAGGGAGACAGCAGCATGGGAAGTCTCCCAACTGTTAGAAAAATGAGCCATCAAACCCGCACCCCCAGATCAGTCCAGATTGGACATCTACTCCAGGTTCTTTTTGGTGCCAAAGAAAACAGGGGACTTAAGGCCCATTCTGGACCTATCTACCTTGAACCTGTCAGTTGCCAAAGAAAAATTCCGGATGGTCACATTGCAGTCCAGTACCTGCAAGAGAGTGACTGGATATGCTCGTTAGACCTCCAGGATGCCTACTATCATATAAAGATGCACAGAAGCTCCAGGAGGTTCCTCCACTTCTAGCTAGGAGTCAATCATTACCAGTTTTGAGCCCTACCCTTTGGTCTCACCACAGACCCCAGGGTTTTCACCAAAGTAATGGCAGTAGTAGCGGCTCACCTGAGGCTTCAGGGGATTTGGGTATATCCGTACCTGGACAATTGGCTCCTCACTGCTCCCACCAGGCATCTACTTTGTCAAACGAGGGATTATTTCTTAAACCTTGCTCTTCAATTGGGGATTACAATTAATGCATCCAAATAACTTCTAAATCCTGCCCAGGTGATAGACTACATTGGGGCAAGTATAGACACACTACAGTGCAAAATATTCCTGACCATGGAGAGGATGCATGTCTCCCTGATCTACCATTCTCATCTTCCCTCAGCAGAATCAGTGTTGAGGGCCTTAGGTTCCTGGCAGCAACCATAATGCTTCTTCTGTGTGCCCGGTTACACATACAAATACTACAGTGGACACTAGCAGTGCAATGGTCCCTGTTGGAACTTCCATTATCATATCCAATACACCTCAGTCTAGTCTGCCGGTCATCCCTTCTGTGATGGATGTGCTCTCCTGAAATCTTGATGGGACAACCTTTTGTTCCAACCCCTGTCCAAGCCACAGTGACCATGAATGCCTCCCAACTTGGGTGGGGGGGGCATTGTTTGGGCAGGACAGTTTAAGGCCTGTGATCCCCTGTCGAGACCAGTTTGCACATAAATGGTCTAGAGATGACAGCCGTCCTTTTGGCATTGCAGGCCCTTCATGCCCTTCTTCCTCTGGGGACCATTGCAATTCAGTCAGACAACATGTCAGTGGTCTGGTACGTCAACAAAGAGGGAGAGACCAGATCTTACCCCCTTCGTCGCAAGGCCATGAGAGTGTGGGAATGGGTGATCTCCACTGGTCGCTTTCTCTTAGCAACGAATATTTCAGGATGGTCCAACATTCTAGTGGACAGGTTAAGTCAAACTATTCTGATGCCTTATGAGTGGTCTCTTAATCATTCAGTAGTGGAGCAGCTATGTCTGGAGTGCGGTCAACCTTGCTGCAATCTCTTTGTATCTCCTTCCAACGTGAAGTACAGCGAGTTTTTCACTCTGAACCCCCTGCCGGGAGAGTCCCCCAGAGATGCTCTAGTCCATGCTTGGCCTCCCAGTATTCTGTATGCTTACCCTCCAGTACCTCTTATTCTGAGGTTTCTACAGAAAACTCGTGAACTGGGGAGCAAAGTGATCCTCATTGCCCCATTTTGGCCTCGCCAGGTAGGGTTTCCCTTCCTTTGTTCTCATCTTCTAGCTCTGCCTTGGATCTTGGATCCCATTCAGGATCTGATTTCACACCCATCGAGGGTTCCTCATCTGAACCTGGACAGTTTGAAGCTCATGACTTGGCTGCTCCATTTCCCATGATCACTAGGACTCCTGGGTTATCGTCTTCAGTTAGATTTATTCTGGTGGCAGCTCATAAGTCTTCAACCAGGAAGATTTACCACAGCAAATGGAAATGTTTTTCCTTTTGGGCTTCTCAAAGGAGTTTAGACCCTTTCCTGGCTCCTATTTCTCCCATTTTTGACTTCCTAGCCAGTATTTTTCAACAAGGAGCAAGCTCTTCTACTATCAAAGTTCAATTGGCTGCCATCTCTCATTTTCACATGGGTGAGAATTCTGCCTCCCTGGCCTCTTCCATTCTGTGTAAAGCCTTTATCAAAGGTACTTTCCTGATATGCCACCCCCCCCCCCGGTCAAGGATCCTGTTCCTCTATGGGACCTTACTATGGTTCTTTAAGCTTTGGTCGCTCTGTCTTTTGAACCTGCTGCAACCACAGATATTAAGTTCTTATCTTGGAAAACAGCATTCCTTATTTTTGGGCCTTTGTCCCACTTCTAAGTATGGCTTTGTCAAATTTTTTGCTCTGAGGTTGAGAAGTATGACAAATGTGTCAGGGCCATCACAGTCAGCCAGAGACATTTCAAATTATGACATACTTGTTGCACCCCACTCCCCCATGTAGTGACTCTGGATGTGTCCAAGAAAGGCAAGGAGCAGTTATGCAGTGTAAGTGTGCAGAGTATCCCCCCAGCCAAGGTAGACACAAGCACTACAGTGGCTTTTCTTCTGTCCTTGCTTGATTTTGCAGAATGTTCTGGTTTTCTGTTATGTTTTTATACTGTTGACTTGATTTATGCTTCTTATTATTCAGAAAGTGCCCATTGCTCTGTGTTTAAGTAATAATGCTTTCATGACCATCAGGTAAGCCTGTCTGAGATTGTAAGATGCAAGTAAGCTTTAATAAGCATACTGTTAAAGAATTACCAACATTGAAAGCCTTTTTGTTGTTGCCATGCAGAAAATACTTACATAACTAGATAACTTTTAAGCCTTGGGTCTTGAAATGCATATGACAGTATTTGTACTAAAGGACAGGATTACAGTATTTTATGAAGCTCATTACCTTTGTTGGAGACTTGCAGTCATCTCTGTAGGCTTTACTCATAAATTAATCAAATGCCAATCTATCATGTGTGGCCCATAACCTGTGCAGTAATCCTTTAAGCAATTTATCTTAAGCTTGTTTCTTGTTTTCTGTTCATTTTTTACTTTGATCATGTTTTCCCCATGAAACAAGTAGATAGTTGTCAGGCAGCAGGTCTTTTTTTGATAACAAACATTTTACATTTTTACAAGTTGGGGTTTCACAGAGATTGCTACTTTCAGCATGTTACTTGGTACATTTATAAAGCTGAATATAAATTATAATTAAAACTGTGGTGCAAGAAGAAGCAGTTTGAGTTGAGTGCTGCTTGTTTTTCTTATACTTGCTTTTGACTGGCATTCCAGTAATGTATTTAAAAAGTAATTTATTTTTTCATGCCTCACAACCTTTTTGTTTCCATCTAGATATTAAGTAAGCTGTCATGCAGCCAAAACATTGAAATATTTTTTTCTTCTACACTTCATTTTGTCTTGATTAGACTCTCATAATGACAGTTTGGCACCCAGGGCAGCGTATTTAATTAAAGTTCCAGTTTTTGTGGTTTTGAACATAGCTCCTCCCCTTTCTAGCTGACCACACCCCCTCCCGTTGGCCCCACCCATTCAGCTGTCTCCTGCAGACTCCTCCTTTGATTTGAAGTCACCAGCCGCCACTGCTCCCCATTCATGTAAAACAAAGCTCATTCCTGTACAACTTGGATCTATGGATGGGAAATAGAATATTTACTCCAGGATTGCCCCCTGTATTATTACTAATGGACAGAGGCAGTTTCTAAATGTTTTACCCCATGAGTAGGTTCCATTAAATAATTTATGGTATAATCCCAGTTATCCTCATTAGGGTTAATATATAATTATTGATCGTGAGATGGGTAAGGCCAATCTAACACCAAATGGGAAAGGTTCATTTGAGCACCAAAATGGAAATTGGCTAGGCTTAAAATGGCCCACAGGGGCAGCTAGTCTAGGACATACATATAAACCTATGAACCTATTACAGGAAGATAGTAATGATGTGGTAATCGAGAGTGTATGTAGTGGAGGTGGGTCATTCTCTTTAAAGGTATTTGCAACAATGTGGAAGGGATCTTTGGGGCTAATTCTTCTTTTTTCATGAGTAAATGCAAAATAGGGTGTGGTTGGGCTATATAAGATACTTTGGGTATAGTGCAGAAAATAAATGATGGGTGCTAAATTTTGAGTAATGATGCAAATGATGTGGAAGGAAATGTCCAAAGGAGATTAAGAAGGTGAGAGGGAAGGAGCAGGTTATGATCTGACTCTGGGTTATAAAGCCATTCTGTGAAAGATAATTGGCAGGAGGTTTAGAGATTCAGAATTTGGCAGGTGAAGAAAGGTAGATGAAAATGGGTTAGAGAGAGATGAGTAGAATGGCAAGAAGGAAATAATAAGGAGATAAAAAGGAGACACAAGTCAGAAAATACCAGGAGGATTGATCTGCATCTCTGTAGATGGTAGGAAGGAAGCCTCCTAGTTCACTTCACATGGAAACACCATGTGAAAGTGTGTGAGCACCTAGTTTTAGGGAGTTTCTTTGCTTAAAGATCATGTTGAATGTTTTTTGTAGTTAAAAAAATTACCTGAAGCACAACACATCTTTGTGCTTGTGTTCACAGATTTTTAATAAAACAAAGTATTTTTTTCAGAGAAGAGATAAAATATTAACTTTTAAAATGTCTGTGCTATGCAGAGGTGTTATTAAAAAAACTGCCAATGTCTTGCATCTGTCAATACACCCTGCTTGGACGTACTGAAATCATTCAAGGTGAGCCTCACTAATTATTTAATTGTTAATTGCTAAACAATTGTAAGTAATTAGTTTTACAAAAAATAAATAAATAAAAATAGCTACTTTACTATTGTTGACCAATTAATATTTCCCCCTCACACATGGATACACCTGTTTCAAAATAAAATGAGAAAACTCTGAGAATTAAACAGAATAATAATGCTGGGACTTATCATTCATGGAAATGATGGTTAGTTTCTGTCAGGCCCCAAAACTGCATCATTAATATGCAGCGAATGTCCCTACCAAAAGAATGGAATATCAGGGCATTCATGATGGACTTCCACATACAGTAGGAATCTTATAAGTCAATAGTTTAGCTCTACTCAGAAAATATAACTTTGTTTGGTTTATTATAAATGTGTGAGTGCAAGTACAAAAATACATGTGTTTTAAGGTAAGGATCTTTTTTCGTAACTGCAAAAAACTTTAGACATGATCTTTAACCTGAGGAAAGAGGAGCTACAGGAGCAGGAGATGGGGATTGGGGATGGGGGATGGGGGGCTAGTAAGGGACAACACCAAATGGGTTGCAATAAACATGGTTGAAAATGAGGAATTAGAGAAGATGATGCAAGCAGAGTATATTATGCTGGAGGGAGATTCTATGAGGAGAGAGGAAGGGTAAGGGTGAAATTGATGGTAAAAAGTTTAAAGGGAACATGAGGAGATAAGGATCAAAATGGAATGTGCGGGGGGGTGGAAGAGGGTGACAAGATGATTAGGATGAGGACGTCAAAATGAGGATAGTATGTTATTTGTATAAAGCTATTTAGCAAGTAGCAGAATATGATGGGAAGTACATAGTGAGAAGTAATTAGTGGTGATTTTACCATTATGAATGTTACAGCAGGTCTATAATGAAACATCTCACTCCCCTTTGCCAAGATGTAAAGCATAATAACTAAAATGTCTAAGGCAAATAAAATCCACCACCTCAACAAATCACACTACAAAAATGCACAAAACACTATAATAGAATTATTTTTGTAGAGTGGCTACGCCTCCTGTGCACCAGAGCCACCATATCATTGATCTATAAACATACTACCTCCACAGACACACAAACTCAGAGAAAATGGAAACTTTAGAAAACAAAGAATTCATCTTTTACCTCTTGTCTGAGCCATATAGCTTCACACCAAACTACGGTAGAGGAGGCAAATCAAACTCTGACATACTGCAATGTTGACAATGCAGTTGAATGATTTCACAGATGCAGTATTTTATGATTTGGTAATCAGCACATGATAAACACTAGTGATACCAAGATGGTTATATGGTCTTTTAGTGAGGTTAAAATATAACAGCAGATGTAAGAATGAGTTAGCAGAAGCAGCAGGGGATAAGTGTCAGAGGAACATCTAGAGGAAAACAATGGCTAGGAGGAATTTTATTTATTTTGTCTGAGAGGCAGAAAGAGAGGTTAGTAGGTTGGATAGCTTGTTGCAGTGAGGGAATAAGATGTGTGGGTAATAAGGAGTGGTGTTTGTCACATTATGTGTGTGTGTGAGTGTGTGTGTGTGTGTGTGTGTGTGTGTGTGTGTGTGTGTGTGTGTGTGTGTGTGTGTGTGTGTGTGTGTGTGTTATGTGTGTGCGTGTTGTGTGTGTATGCATGTGTGTGTGTGTGTGTGTGTGTGTGTGCGTGTGTACGTGTGTGCGTGTGTGCGTGTGTGCGTGTGTGCGTGTGTGTGTTTATGTGTGTGTGCGTTTGTGTGTGTATGCATGTGTGTGTGTGTGTGTGTGTGTGTGTGTGTGTGTGTGTGTGTGTGTGTGTGTGTGCATGTGCGTGTGTGTGTGTGTGTGTGTGTGTGTGTGTGTGTGTGTGTGTGTGTGTGTGTGTGTGTGTGAGATCTTCAGCAGAAGTGCTGGTAGTGTAGGAAACATGACTAAGAAGGAGAAGACAGAAAAAAAAGTGGTTGCTAGGACTGATGTGGCATGCAGTGCAAGAAAACAGGCAGGAAAGAAAGCAAATGGTGAAGAAGAGTGACATACAATGAAGACAGTTTGGAGGGACCAGGTAATGTGAAATGCACAAGTAAGTAGACGGAGAAAAAGAAAGAAAGAGAAAACAAGTCAAGAAAATAGACATACTTTAGATGTTGTGTAGCTTGAGTGGAAAGAAATGACAGAACATGTATTTGTGATGAATATGAATTTTTGATTAGAGAATAATGTGGTGGTAGCAGAACTGAAGAGGAGGGGAATCATTTCTAGGGGGCAGGAAAGCTATTAGCATGAAAACTGATGGAGAAAATAATGGACAAAGTAACAGTAAAACAAGGATATGGAGATAAGGCTGGTATATTGCAATAGAGAGCTGATGGAAGTCACAGAAATGCAAATTCAGGCTACAAGAAGTTCCTTATGTTGGTCATTTATTTATAAGTACAGACCTACGACCAGGCTCTTCAAAACAAACAGCCATTCTCGAGATGCCAGTGCCAGACAATGTTCAAACCCTGCAACATTTTCTTGGCATGGTCACCTACCTAGGCAAGTTAATTCCAGACTTGAGCCAACTATCAGCATGACTCAGAGAGCTGACATGTAAAGATGTATCCTGGTTTTGCTCAGAGCAACACCAAAGAGGATTTGATGTCCTGAAGCAGAGAATTGCCACTCCACTGATGCTCAGATACTTTGATGTTCTCAAGCCAGTTACACTTTCCTGTGATGCTTCGAAATTTGGTCTTCTTGCAGTCATTTTACAAGAGGATCAGCTTGTTGCCTATGCATAGAGAACTCTTACTCAAAGTGAACAGCAGTATACCCAGATTGAGAAAGAGATTTTGGAAATTGTGTTTGCATGTTCGAAGTTCCATGATTATGTTTATGGCAGACCTATCCAGATTGAAACAGATTACCAGCCATTGGTCACAATCCTGAGTAAGCCAATGCATTCAGCTCCAGCCCGACTGCAATGTATGATGCTGAGATTGCAAAAGTACAATTTCAATCTTGTCTACAAAAAAGGAAAACTATCTTGCTGATACATTATCCAGATCACCTAGGAATGCCACTCAACAGAATGCTAATCAAGGTTCTCAATTGCTCGATGATTTTGAAGTCATGGAAATGAGAATGTTTTCTTCCACACATCTTGAAGAGCTGAGAGATCACACAGACACAGATCTAGTTTTACAAAGGTTCAAGTACTTTATCAATCAAGGATGGCCATCAAAGCAATCCAGTTTATCTCAAGAAGTGCAACCTTATTTTACATTCAGTGATGATATTTTGACTGACAAAGGTATCATTATGAAAGGTCTGCAAGTAATTGTTCCAAAATCTTTGTAACCTGAGTACATTACTATCTTGCATTGTGCACACCCCAGGAACTGAATCTACTAAAAGAAGGGCGAGAGAGAGATAGCATTTTGGCCTTCTATGTCACAAGACATTGAGACAGTATTTTATTCTTGTGCAGTATGTAATAATACTAAGCCTCATCAACAGAAAGAACCACTTCAGCTTAATCAGATTCTGGAACTACCTTGATCGACAGTAGCCACTGATATCTTTGGAATGGTCAACATTATTTGGTGTTAGTAGACTCTTACTACAATTGGCTTGAGATTGACTTACTTCCTAACCTAGCATCTAGTACTGTTATTACTAATATGAAACATCATTTTGCTGTGCATGGAAGCCCACAAAATGTTATTTCTGACAATGGCATGCAGTTTGCAAGTCAGCAGTTCAAAAGATTTGTTGAAGAATGGGACTTTACTCATGTCACAAGTAGTCCAGTGTACCCACAGTCAAATAGTTTGGCAGAACGCACAGTTCAAAGAGCAAAGCAGTTACTTGAGAAGTCTAAACAAGACAATTGTGATGTTTTCCTGAACCTCTTGAATCTCAGAAATGTTCCTCATGATAAACATCTTGGTTCACCTGCTCAGAGACTTCTGCCAAGACAAACCAGAACCACATTACTAATCAGTAATCAATTGTTGGTTCCATGTGTCAAGAACAACAGATCAATGAAATTCATTCTGTTGAGGAAATACCTATTCCAGAAGTCTTACTATGATAAGACCAGTAGACTGCTGACTCCATTACGAGAAGAAGTGGTAAGGATGCAGATGTCCAAAGGTTATGATCGGGTTGTTGTTGTGAAGAATATTGGTCCAGAGCCAAGATTGTACATTATAGAATCAGAAGGAGCAACTTTTAGGTGGAATTGGAAACATTTGAGACACCCGGTGTCTGAGCCTATACCACAGATAACCTGTGAGAAAAACTCTTTATCTCAGAGTGAGTTGTCCAGTATTCCAATTTCAGAGTAAATTCCGGAGGACATTTCTGTTTTTATGACGAATCCAGAAGTTTCCTGATATGAGTTGTGCACCGCAGACTGTCCCTGTTGCTAAATCTAGTCTTAACTGTTATGTTACGAGATATGGTTGAATCTTTAAACTCTGTAGCGGATATGAAGCAAGTTGGACATGAACATTTTATTTTGTTTCTAATGTACATAGCAATGCATGCTTATCTCTGATATAAGTTTGCATGAAGGGCAATCCTTTAAGAGAGAGAGGATGTAGATCAATATGCATGTGTATATACCTTTAAAAAGCTATCCAAGGGCTTGAATTAGAGTATAAATACTGAGCATGTGCAAGCCTGACTGCCATTTTGTAGTTAACTGTTGAGATTTGAACATGTATGTATGTAAGCTCTGGTTGTTAGTTAGTTTGTTCATATTTAAAGATGTTGCTATCCATTCTGATGTGTTTGTATATATTAAAGCATCTGAACGAAGTCCTAGGCCTTCTTATTATTGGTATTAGAGATGAATGAGCGACACGTGTTATCATGTAAAATTGAGAAATGTGATATACTGTAGTTTTTCATGATTCTTATTCTGCCCACAGTAAGGAAAAATTTGAATATCTAGCTCCAAAACTAATCCATAGTCCCACCAGGGGCTCCAATATCCTAGACCTGGTCATTACCAACATGGGAAATCGATGTTCCACACCTATGGTCACCCCCTTGTTAGTCAGGTCTGACCATAAGCTAATCACCCTTAACATCCACATCCCACTCCCACCCTCCAGTAAGGAAACCTCCATAAAAAAACTTCTCCAAAGCCAACTTCATGCTACTCAAGTCAGAAGTGACAAACTTCATGACACCCATGCAGATGGGATCTGAAAGTTCGACTGCAGAATCCTACACTAAGGCACTGTACGAGCACATCCACTCTTGCATGAATCGTGCCATCCCAAACAGAACCAAGATGCTCTCATCCAAAAAAGGAAGCCAGTCTGGTGGTCCTCTGCCATAAACAAACTTTACAACAAAAGGAAGAAACTGTTGCAGAAAAGAGGAAAATCCCAGGATGCAAAAAACTCCCTTACCAGCCTCAGTAAGAAACTGAGATCCCTCATAAAATCCTCCAAAGCTAGTAACGAAAATAAAATTGCCAAAGATTCCAAAGACAACCACAAGGCATTCTATAACTATGTCAAGAATCTAAATGGCAATGCTCAGATCTGCTCTGAGCTAAAACAGAATGGCATTAAATATACTGATCCCAAGGATATTGCCAATATCCTGGCAGATCGATTCAGTGCCAACTTCACCCCCCTCTCACCCCCTAAATGGCCCATCTCTATACCAGAAGATTGCCAAATTCCAGTAATAATGGCCACACAGGTAAAAACACACACTCCAAAGCTAAGAATACAGCATCCATGGGACCAGATGACATACCGGGCTGTGTACTACATGAACTACAATATGAACTGGCACCTCACCTAAGTGTCATGTTTAATCATAGCCTCGCCTTAGGTTTCGTGCCCACTGAGTGGTGCAGAGCTACAGTTATCCCACTCCACAACGGGGGAATCCACCTTGGATCCCAGAAACTACCGTCCCATCAGTCTGACAAGCCTTATCTGCAAGGCCATGGAGCGTATTATCATGGAACTTATAAACAAAGACATTGGCAACCTTCATACACTGGACCCCACCCAGTTTGGGTTCGTGAAGGGCCGATCTTATCTCCTGAACCTGACTGACTTCTTCAAATCAGTCTCCAGAGCCACGGACAAGGGTAAAGTGGTCCACACAGCCTATCTAGACCTTGCCAAGGCCTTTGACACCTTCCCCCACTCTGGAATCATAGATAAACTTACTAAGCTGGGCATTAATCCCTACATCACCCAATGGGTTGCTAAGTGGCTTACTGATAGAACCCACACTGTAAAAGTAGCCGACTCCAAATCCAGCTCCAGACAAGCGACAAGTGGAATACCTCAGAGTTCAGTCCTGGGACCACTCTTGTTTGGCATCTACTTCTCTGAAGTACAGGCCAACACTAAGGGACTCTGGCTAACAAAGTTCACAGATGACTGCAAACAGGGAGCCATTATTGAATCCCCAAATGATGTGGATACTCTACAAAAGGGCCTTACAGAAACAGATGCTTGGTGCCAGAGCCATGGGCTCAAGCTCAATGCCAAGAAATATATAGTTATCCCTTTGGGAAAAAACATGTATCCGTGAATTACCATATAGGTGGCAGTACACTACACACTGAAAGTGTGATAAGAGACTTAGGGACACAGGTGGACAGTGGTCTCACCTTCAATAACCTCATCGCCACAACAGTCAGGAAATCCTTCTATGTGGCCCACCTCATCACTAAGGGCTTTTCATCCAGAAAAAAGGAGGTCATTGTCCCACTGTACTCATCCCTCATTAGACCCATTATAGAATACAATGCCCCATTTGGTATGTACCTCTCAAGACATCTGCAACAACTGGAAAGACCGCAGAAATACCTCACTAAAAGAATCACAGGCCTAAAGCAGATGCCCTACGCTGACCACCTTAAAAAACTCCAGCTATACTCTGTCGCATATCATCTACTCAGAGGCGATCACTGCTTAACATACAAGGCCATGTCAAACCCAGAGCTGTTGGACATGCTACACTTAAAGAAATCCCAATCCCTCAGAGCCACACGCTCCAGGGATCTAAACCTGGTCATCACAATAAACAAAACATGCTGGAGGGATAGTTTCCTGACCCAGAGACTCCCCAGACTCTGGAATAGATTGCCCATACATGTCAAGCAGAGTGCCTCTTTGGCCCTCTTCAAAAGGAACCTTGACAATTGGATGGGAGAAAGGAAATTCACCCTGGGGATCACGTCAGTCGCCCTGCTAGACATGGGTCCAGGGAAGTAAATAGTGTGGGAAGAAATAGCCAGGGAATTGTTATGGCTAGGCTTATATAGGCCCTAGGGCTGATAGCCTAGTACCAACCTATGAACCTATGAACTTTCAGTTTTCTGTTAAATTTCCTTTTGTCAAGAAAATCCCTGTTTTTTACACATAATCTATTTCCACTGAAATGTCTATGTCTGTAGTTCTAAATATAACATCTTTAAAACATGTTTTTGTACATCTGCAGATATTTCACTTTTCACACATTATGTGTCATTTGAATGTTAGTCAGAATGCTCAGTATATAATGCATACACTGGCAATGAGCTTCTGACCTCTGAGAAGTTTAAGACACACACACACACACACACACACACACACACACACACACACACACACACACACACACACACACACACACACATGCAATTATATTGCAGTAGATCAAAACATATCATCTTAACCTAAATTTAAGACTCAAATAATGCCCATATGCATCTCATAAGCCACATGTCATTGAGTCTTATCCAGTAATATCACCTAACCTGCCCAACATCACTCTATGTCTTTCTCCTACCAGTAGCACTCTCACTGTCCCTTGTATGGCACATTCTATTGCATCTGTTTACACTTCTCACTCACATAATCATTGTGGGAGGTTCGCATAATGATAAAGTGTTTACCTTACAGACACAAGGTGCATGGCTTAATTCTCACATGAGGTAATTGGCTAGGCCTAAAAATAGCCCACAAGAGCAGTTAGCCAAGTACTAATCTATAAACTTAATCTAATCTATGAACCTGACTTCACCTTCCAGTGACACAAATCTATGAACATGACTTCACCTTCCAGTGACTCATAAATTCTGTTTAACATCATTCTTTCCATTCATATACTCTGTCATTCCTGCTTAGACAACATGCAGTATCCCTAGCTAAGGATAATCACAAGGCATTCTTTAGCTACCTCACAAATCTAACAGGGAAGGTTCAGCTTTGTGCAATTAGTAGTGGATGTTACCACTCATACTGACACTAAGGACATCGCCAACCTACTAGCAGATAGATTTCATGCAAACTTCACCCCCCTGTCCCCACCAGACATACCCCAAAGCATACCTGTCACCAGTCCTCTACCTAGTATCTCCAAAGAGCAGTTCATAACCGCACTCTCCATGGCCAAAAACACAGTCTCTGTGGGACTGGATAACATCCCAGAATGTCTACTAAGTGGGCTGAAACAGGACATAGTGGAAACACTTGGCACTCTCTTCAACCAGAGTCTAAGTACTGGCTTTGTCCCAGCAGAGTGGAAAACAGCAACAATGATTTCCTTGCACAGAGAGGGTCCAGCAACTGACCTTGGGAACTATAGACCCATAAACCTAACAAGCCTTATCTGCAAGGCCATGGAGAGAATCATCATGGACCTGATTAACAAAGACATAGGTGACCTTCAAACTCTTGACATGACCCAATTTGGCTTTGTTAGGGGTAAATCATACTTATTAAACCTGGTGGACTTCTTTGAGAATGTCACCAAAGCCCTGGATGAAGACAAAACAGTACAAACAACCTATCTTGAGTTAGCCAAGACTTTTGACACACTCCCCCACTCAGGCATCATTGAGAAACTCACCTGTCTGGGAATTAACCCATATGTCACTAGATGGGTAGCAAACTGGCTCACTGACAAAAGGCAAACAGTCAAAGTTGGGGATTTTACCTCTACAGCAGACCAGTTACCAGGGGTGTACCACAAGGATCTGTGCTGGGCCCCCTACTGTTTGGAATCTATTTCTCAGAAGTCCAGGTGAAAATAGATGGCCCGTGGCTTACCATGTTTCCCGATGACTGCAAACTGGGTACAGTCATTGAGTCCCCCAATGATGTTGACATGCTACAAAAAGGGCTTACACAGACAAAATGGTAGGTGCCAAAGACACAGACTTAAACTAAATGCAAAAAAATGCATTATCATTCTTTTTAGCAAATGAGAAGTCCCTGCAAATTACAGCATTAACAATACCCCCCTTAGCTCTGTGGTGAGAGATTTGGGAACACAGGTTGATAGCAAACTTAACTTTGATCACCATGTGCCCAGAGTGGTAAAGAATGGCTTCTGTCTTACTCATCTCATAAGTAAGGGCATCACATCCAGAGCTAAGGATGTTATAACTCCCCTGTACTCATCCCTCATCAGACCACTAATAGAGCACAACACTCCCTTCTGTGTGTACCTCACCAGACACCTGTAGCAGCTGGAGAGACCTCAGAGGTTTATTACCAAAAAATTCAGGCCTTCAACACATGATCTACATGGACATACTGAAGGCCCTGTCACTGTACTCTGTATCTTATAGGCTGCTGAGAGACTAATTGTGCCTGGCCTACAGAGCAGTCTTAGACCCTGCCCTAATGGAAATGCTGCACATCCACAAGTCAAATGGAACAAGATTCACTCACTGTGGGGATCTTAACCTAGCCTGTGACATTTACATGATATGCTGGAGAAATAGATATGTCTCCCAGAGATTGCCACTCCTCTAGAATAAACTCACAATTCAGTTAAAACAGAGCTCCTCAATGACCATATTTAAGCGTAACTTAGATAAATGGAAACAGGGCAGTCAGTGCTGATTATAGAATCACCCTGTAACTACAGACCAGACAACTTAGTCAATAAGGAGACAAGGGTATAACATGGCTAGGCTTATAAAGGGCCTAGGGCCAATATCCCAGTAACCTCCTATGAACCTATGAACCAATGAACCTATAATTATAACACAGAGAACTTGCTTTCTAAATTAAATTTGTCTTGATTTATTGACAGTGATGTCTATTACAATTGCATAGACTCTTCGAATGTTTGTTACCTAATAATGTTTTTTTCTCATTTGTGCATTTCATTATACTCTACCTCTTATGAAATTTAATTCTGACTTTCTTTGCATACCTGGGCAGAGACTGAAATTGGTCACTAGGGAGCAGTGCTCTACCCCAATAAATGAATTTTAAATAAATAATTGATCAATATTACAATTAGCTAAAATCTATAAGATAAACTGTGGGTTTGATTTTATGCATGGAAATACACCCCACCCCATTCTGAAGCAAATATTCTAAATGGGGTGGGGTGTATTTCTTAATGCTAAAGTAGGGACAAAAGTATCCATTAATTTTGCTATGCTTTTCTTGATGCTAATGCATTAAGAGTTCTTGAATTCAGCACACTTCTAGCAAGCCAGATATGTTTTGGATGCTGGATAAACAGGTAAAGAGGGTTCCTTAATGTTGTTATTTTAATTGTAGTATTAGGTCAAGATTTACTTTTGTGTCACATGAAAAAAATCTTCATGGGATAAAGTTTGACATAACTTAAATGTATCTAATTCAGAAATGTAGGGACAACTTGCTGAGAGGTGGGCTTTTTTATTAAGCTCAAGTGAAAAGATAAGTTTCTGTCCCTTCATTTAGTACAGGAACAGGTAATGATGGGTATCATGTCAGACTAGGGGGCACTGCAACTATTTCTAGTGAAGCGTTTTCAGTAGATGAAAGAGAAAAAGCTACTGAGGGTGATGGTGATAGCTGGTAGGAGGCATGTGCCTGGATTATAAGATACATATTTACCAGGCTCCTGGCATTGGATAATTTGATTTTATGTGAGTTTTGGGTGAGAGAAGAATTCTGATATGGGATAGCATATTGTAACTCTGTATTAGGGAAAGACCGTGAGGTAGATGAGTGGGTAAACTGAGCCTCATGTGGGTTTGTATGACAGTTGAAAATAAATCTTCTGGTATTTTAAAATAATCGCAGTGTCCTCAGCATACCCACCATTCATTTTTGTCACTGAACCCCGAAAAGCATATTAGCATGAAGCTTACTGTAGAATGATCCTATGAATAGAGTGAGGCAAACTTTTTAAAATATTTGTCATACATACTTACGTGGGCAATAGTTGAAGACTGAAGGTCTATATAATCTGTTCATTTGTTATAGCTAGCATCTATAACTGTTGTTTCCCCTTTTCCTCTCTTCCCTCCATCTGTCCCAGGTCCTTTTGAAGGAATCAGTTGTCAAACAATATTCTACCTTTCTGTGTATTTTGGTAAGCCTAAGAGGTGGAAATTGTACCCCCCCCTACACACACACAAACACTTCTGTCTTTTCTTTTCTTTTTAGCTCATATCCTTCACTGTTTCCCATTATTAGTTAATGGACTAATATTATGCCCCAATTATCACTCCTATCCTAGAGGGAGAAGAGTCAAAGCTCTTCAGACATCTTCCAGTAGATCTTGCCATCTACTCCCTTCAATATCCTGCCTGCATTTTTATTATTTTCTTAGCAGCTTTATTTCTTTTATCCTATATAGCCTTCAAAAACTGATGCAGTATTGCAGTTGTAGCAAGGACTGTGATCTGCAAAATGGATGTGTAATGTCTCCCTCTCTTGAACTTATGCCCTTCAAGGTACACTGTGACATTCTGTTAGTCTTGACTGCTGCATTCTTACTTTGGAACTGTGGTTTATTACTGATGTTACAATTACTCTTAGAAGTTTATTTTTGTCCAGATGTTTTAAATATGGTCTGTCTAATCCTGTATTTTGTCCTAAGATTATTTCCTGTAGGTTTAGGCTTTAATTGTTTTTAATTTTCTAGACTTGCATGCATCTCAAACTTGGAATGCAGTACTGTGTGCTACTTACAAACTGCCATGCATTATGAGGTAGAAGTGTTGTAGACACTGCGGTTTTGGTATATCACTATAAACTATCATTACATTTTGCATTCTCCGGACAGTGATGCCGCTTCAAATTGTCATGAGTGGAACTAGTCAGTGTATGAGAGCTCTCCACTGGCAAGAAATTCTTTATGCTGTAGGCAGCACTAGCAAAAGTGAAACCTTTGATGCCCATACACCATAATGGGAATGCATGATAAGTCTTAAAGTACTTCTGATACAATGATTCTCCAATCACATGACCCCATGATGTAGAGGGTTAATACAATGACTGTACCCCAGATGACCTGTGTTCGACTAGCAGAATGACCCTGAAGAAATTTAGCAGGTGAGGATGGGAGTGAGCAGCCAACACCAGCTAGGTCATCCTGGAAGATGGTAATGGCTTAGCCTGTGGCAATGGTGATACCTGCAAGCATGCAGGTGTGTTATCCAGAAGACGGACTAGTGACACATGCTATTTAGTCAGGAAACTAGGCACGTATGACAGCACACATGTGCCTTGTGAAATGTAGAAATATGTCTTGGACACAAGCTGCTAGGGAAGGAATTAGGATATTCTGTAGGGTTTGCAACTGGGCCACTGCCTGGTACCACCTTTCATCACTTTGTGAGAATGAGTGGGCTGATAACATTGACCAACCAAGGAGAGAATGGGCCAAAGGGCTCTCACCTGGACTGATGAAGCCTTGATCTTCCCATCATGGAGGAACAAAATGAGCCAATTGGACACATGAAGGGAATTTGGTGGGCCAATCCTTCAGACACAGTTAAAAAAAACAATGATTTTCCAATCCATGCCTGAAAGAAACTGCAAACAATAAAAGCTACAGGAAAATTAAAAAAATGCAAAATGATTTTGAAGAGACTTGTGTTTACCATGGTAATAAAATGAATACTTCAAATGTGATCCTAATTGTAAGCTTCAGTTTAAATACAGAAATGTAATATTTTCCTTGTAATGCATCTGTTCCAGCTTTGTTCATCTTTATGCTACTTGTCAGAGGATACCATATTTAACCTATTCATCATACCATTTTCATGATATTCATACATATATGAAATTTTACTAATATTCATAACTGCTGCCATAAGTCAGCTGTAGATTTTGTACAGAAAAAAGAACAACCTGTAGGGATTATTGGTAATGAATCAAAGGCAGGCATACTCAAAGTGCTCACAGCATGAAAAAGTTGCAAGACACTGATGAAGCACTACTGCAAAGGTATAAACAAGATTCCATAGCTTTGGAATGGGGATGGATGTCAGCGCAGTAGCTTCAGGAGCTGCCTTGTATGGGGCATCAGTGATTCTGCATATACAGTATTATATGTATTTTATAGTTTTAGGGGCACAGAATGGGTGTGCCTCTCCAATTACAAGATTTTACATTTCTGAAGGACAGGCTGCCTATATCCCTTGTGGTGCTAATGAATGAACACCTACATAGCTGTACCCAAAATGTATCCTTACTGCACTGTAAAAGACAGACATGGCTATTTTCTTGTCTTGCTATACATACCAGAAATAACTATAATTTAGTTAAGATAATTAGTATAAACTTTGCATATTTTTATTTGTCCATGACATGGTTGTGAAACTTTCATATATATCTGTTGCAAACGAATAAAAACACACAAGACATCTCAACATAGAACCTGAGCTTCGAAGTTATTCCTAACAAAACCACAAACAGCCTAAAGTTTTCTTTACATTCCAAAACTGTTTTACACCTCACCAAAATATTGCTTATTAATTCTTTCATTTTTTTTGTTGCATACAGCATACTGCATTTTGCACAGTCCTGTGTCCTCCTTACTCATCGTAACATTATAGAAGCTTGTAGTGTATAATTACACACATACAACACACACACACACACACACACACACACACACACACACACACACACACACACACACACACACACACACATGTTCAACCATCATTTACAGCCACTCGTATGAGTGTGTAGAGATTATTTGTCTGCTTGAGATGAAATGAATGCACACATACATAAATAATGGGTAATGGCCCAGAAATATATATCAGCTTGATACTATCAGAACCACATAGTTCAATTCATTGCAACCTCTGCCCCCTTAACTTATCTCAAGAATACAAAGATCAAAACTCAGGGACAGGCTTTAAATAGTTATCTTAAATACTTAGAAAGTTGCTAGAATAACAAGCTGTGCATTAGCAAATATTTTCAGAAGGTTAAGAAGTTGGTAACTTGTCTGCCATTATTTCATGACTGCAGTCCGCAACAATGTGTCAGAAAAGAGCACATATTTAATGAAGAACAGACAAAAATGCCTCTCAATGTCCTAGCTCAAGAGTTCAAGAGTAAGCCAAAAATAATTTGTGGACAAAAGCCCCCAAAACAAACATTTTTTAAAAGATTACTATAATTCACTCAAAAATAATCAATAGGTTTTGCATCAACATAAACTTTCTGAATGTTCCTGTATCGTTTGACTAATCGTCAGTAGTTTATCAAAAAATAATATGTATATATATATATATATATATATATATATATATATGTGTGTGTGTGTGTGTGTGTGTGTGTGTGTGTATGGGTCTACTTCATATGATCGACACTCATTTCACCGACACCAAAACACCTATAGCTCAAAACACCGAAAACCCATTTGGTCGAAACTCATAACATCGACACATGAAGTTCAAAGCATTATGCCCTTTCCCTATTGTAGCGTGACCCTGGAGTTAATATAAATAGATAGGGGGTGTGTGGGGGGCACAAACTCTCTGAAAGGTTTGTCGATCATATGAGCTTTCGATCATATGAAGTAGACCCATATATATATATATATATATATATATATATATATATATATATATCATAAAAAAGAGGGATGGGATAAAATATTTTTTCTTAATTTCCTTTATGTCCTTCTTCAGTCTCATTTGGTAGTAGAAAGCTAACAGTCACTATGCCTGTTTTGCAGAAGCAGAACTGCAAAAATCAGACACTAAGCACCCTGCTGGAATGTCTGAATATATTTTAAGACAGTGAAGTATCTAATTCTGCCTGGCATTGGTCTCTTTGACCATGATGTGCTTCAGGAAGTCAATCTTTCACTGGCTATGAAACTCTGCTAGTGAAAGGAAAGACATCAGAGCTTTGTGTGAAATTGTGCACTCTGCCAAAATGCTGAGTTTTTGAGAGGTATGGCCTAAGGTACCAGTCAAACAGGAGTACATTTCCAATGATTTTATTTATTTACTTTTAGTAAAGAAACAATGGTACAGTGCTTCTTTATAGAAAACTAAATAAATAGCTTGTAGTTTCCCTGTTCACAGTAGCTGCTACCCTACTGGGGAGGCGCTGTGCACCTGACCTGATCCCTGAACTGCAATCTCTGTCCTACTCATAATCTCGACAACAAATTTGATTAGTTGTCTAGCTTGTGAGTGGGATGGCAAGAAACAGAAAGTCTGCAAATTTTGAATAGGAAAATGGATCTGATGGCTGGGTTTAAAACATTAGCATGTGTTTTAAGGGTAAAGTAAGTATTTTTTAGTCCTAGCAAGCAAGCAAACAGATATTATGAGTAATGGATGGCATATTGCAGAACTAATGTTAAAATTTGTACTTTAATGTGGCTGGCTGACAACTGTATGTTTGTGTGAGATAGAGATGAACTGCATTACTATTTTTTTATATTTTTATTTTTCGCAGTCAGGCATCTAAGATATATATGGTTAAAAAAGCAGTTGTAATTGCTGAATATGGTCAGGAGCTGTCTGTAGATGAAAATAACTGACCATGCTGTCATCTGCTTATCAGTCTGTTTTTGCAGGACTAATGTGATTTGCTTGAAGCAAGTTAGAATATTTTATGGTCACAACTGTTTGTGTGAAATAAAACTGAAATACATGATTATGGCCAATTTTATTACTTTTTATATCACAGATTTCTGGGCAATTCACAGCCAACAAAATGCCTATAATTGCTGAGTGGGGTCAGGGTGTCCTTGGATGAAAGTGACTGATTCTTTTGTTATATGTTTGTTTAAACAATCTGGCTTTGCATATCTAGTTTTGATTTGTGTGAAGTAAGTCGAGATTCTTTACTGTGGCTACTGTGTGTTTGTGTGAAACAAGCATGAAGTACATTATTGTGGTCATTATTATTTTGTTTATTTTTGTTACCACAATCAGACATACAAGATGTACATAGTCAACAGACTGGCTATAACGGCTAGATACATGCGTTGTGTGTTGATGAAATGAATGACACTGTTCATCATCTTCTTTCGGCTGTTCCCGTTAGGGGTCACCACAACGGATCTTCTGTTTCCATTTCCTCCTGTCCTCTGCATCATGCTCTTTCACACCAACCGCCTGCATGTCCTCTCTCACCTAGTTTTAGGGAGTTTCTTTGCTTAAAGATCATGTTGAATGTTTTTTGTAGTTAAAAAAATTACCTGAAGCACAACACATCTTTGTGCTTGTGTTCACAGATTTTTAATAAAACAAAGTATTTTTTTCAGAGAAGAGATAAAATATTAACTTTTAAAATGTCTGTGCTATGCAGAGGTGTTATTAAAAAAACTGCCAATGTCTTGCATCTGTCAATACACCCTGCTTGGACGTACTGAAATCATTCAAGGTGAGCCTCACTAATTATTTAATTGTTAATTGCTAA